>NW_012310497.1:0-2400 GCF_000151885.1 Dipodomys ordii | reverse complement strand
GCAGAAGCTGAAGCAGAAGAAACTGAAAAAGCAGCAAAATTGAGAGAAGAAGCAGAAGAAGAAGAAGCAGGAAAAGCAGAAGAAGAAGAAGAAGAAGAAGAAGGAGAAAGAGAAGGATTAGGAGTAGGAGAAAGAGACGGATAAGCAGAAGCAGAAAGAGAAGGAGAAGGAGAAGGAGAAGCAGGAGAAGCAGAAGAAGCAGAAGCAGGAGAAGCAGAAGCAGAATGAAAAGCAGAAGAAGGAGAAATTAAAACAGAAGTAGATGCAGAAGGAGAAGCAGAAGCAGAAGCAGAAGGAGAAGCAGAAGAAGGAGAAGGAGAAGCAGAAGGATAAGAATAAAGAGAAACAGAAGGAGAAGCAGGAGAAGCAGAAGCAGGAGAAGCAGAAGAAATAGAAGAAGGAGAAGAAGCAGAAGCAGAAAGAGAAGCAGAAACAGAAGGAGAAGCAGAAATAGAAGCAGAAGAAGCAGAAGAAGCAGAAGCAGAACCTGAAGCGGAAGGAGAAGCAGAAGAAGCAGAATCTGGAGAAGAAGAAGGAGAACCAGAAGGAGAAGCAGAAGCAGAAAGAGAAGCAAAAGCAGAAGGAGAAGCAGAAGAAACAGAAGAAGCAGAAGCAGTAGCAGAAAAAGCTGAAGATGCAGAAGCAGAAAGAGAAGCAGAAGGAATAGCAGAAGAACGAGAAGGAGAAGGAGAAACAGAAGGAGAAGAAGAAGGAGAAGCAGAAGGAGAATAAGGAAAGGCAGAAGAAGCAGAATCACACGGAGAAGCAGAAGAAGGAGAAGGAGAAGCAGAAGCAGAAGAAGAAGCAGACGAAAAGCACAAGAAGAAGGAGATGCAGAAGGAGAAGCAGGAGAAGCAGAAGAAGCAGAAGCAGAAGGAGAGAAGAAGTAGAAGAAGCAGAATCAGAAGAAGCAGAAGCAGAAGTAGAAAGAGAAGCCGACGAAGAGAAGCAGAACTAGAAGCAGGAGAAGCAGAAGAAGCAGAAGCGGGAGAAGCAGAAGAAGAAGAAACAGAAGAAGGAGAAGGAGCAGAAGCAGAAGGAGAAGGAAACGCAGAAGGAGAAGCAGAAAGAGAAGCAGGAAAAGCAGAAGAAGCAGAAGCAGGAGAAGCAGAAGCAGAAGAAACAGGAGAAGGACAAGAAGCAGAAGCAGAAGGAGAAGCAGAAACAGAAGGAGAAGCAGAAAGAGGAGGGGAAGCAGAAGAAGCAGAAGCAGGAGAAGCAGAAGCATAAGAATCCGAAGAAGCAGAAGCAAAACCTGAAGCAAAAGCGGAAGCAGGAGAAGCAGAAGAAGCAGAATCTGGGGAAGCTGAATGAGAAGCTGAAGGAGAAGCAGAAGCTGAAAGAGAATCAAAAGCAGAAGGAGAAGCAGAAGAAACAGAAGAAGCAGTAGCAGTTGCAGCAGAAGCAGAAGAAGAAGCAAAAAGAAAAGCAGAAGAACGAGAAGGAGAAGGAGAAACAGAAGGAGAAGCAGAAGGAGAAGCAGAAGGAGAAGCAGAAGAAGCAGAAGGAGAAGCAGAAGCTTAAGAAGCAGAAGGAGAAGCAGAAGGAGAACAGAAGCAGAAGAAGCAGCAGAAGGAGAAGCAGAAGCAGAAGAAGATGCAGAAGGAGAAGCAGGAGAAGCAGAAGAAGAAGAAGCAGAAGGAGAAGTAGAAGTAGGAGAAGGAAGAGCCGCAGAAGAAATAGAAGAAGCAGAAGGAGAAGCAGAAGCAGAATGAGAAGCAGAAACAGAAGCAGTAGAAGCAGAAGAAGCAGGAAAAGTAGAAGCAGAAGAAAGAGAAGAAGAAGAAGAAGAAGAAGAAGAAGAAGAAGAAGAAGAAGAAGAAGAAGAAGAAGAAGAAGAAGAAGAAGAAGGAGGAGGAGGAGGAGGAGGAGGAGGAGGAGGAGGAGGAGGAGGAGGAGGAGGAGGACGAGAAGGAGAAGGCGAAACAAAAGGAGAAGCAGTAGAAGCAGAAGAAGCAGAAGCAGAGAAGCAGAAGCAGAAGAAAAAGAATAAGCAAAAGAAGCAGAAGCAGAAGCAGTGAGAGAAGCAGAAGAAGGAGAAGGAGAAGGAGCAGCAGAAGGAGAAGCAGAAGCAGAATGAGAACCAAAAAGAGAAGCAGTAGAAACAGAAAAACCTGGAGAAGCAGAAGAAAGAGAAGAAGAAGAAGAAGAAGAAGAAGAAGAAGAAGAAGAAGAAGAAGAAGAAGAAGAAGAAGAAGCAGCAGCAGGAGAAGCAGAAGAAGCTGAAGAAGCAGAAGCAGAACCTGAAGCAGAAGGAGAAGAAGTAGAAGCAGAAGAAGCAGAATCTGGAGAAGCATAAGGAGAAGCAGTAGATGCAGGAGAAGCAGAAGAAATTGAATAAGAAAAAGAAGCAGAAGCAGAAGCAGTGGGAGAAGCAGAAGAAGGAGAAGGAGCAGCTGA
>NW_012310496.1:0-2400 GCF_000151885.1 Dipodomys ordii | reverse complement strand
TCAAGCAGGAGCAAAGGAGAAGAGAAGGAGAAGAAGGAGAAGCAGAAGTAGAATCAGAAGAAGCAGAAGAAGCAGAAGCAGAAGCAGAAGAAGAAGAAGAAGAAGAAGAAGAAGAAGAAGAAGAAGAAGAAGAAGAAGAAGAAGAAGAAGAAGAAGAAGAAGAAGAAGCAAAACAAACAGAAGAAAGAGAAGAGCAGAAGCAGAAAGAAAAGCAGAAGCAGAAGGAGAAGCAGAAAGAGAAGCAGGAGAAGCAGAAGAAGCAGGAGAAGCAGAAGCAGAAGAAACAGGAAAAGCCGAAGAAGCAGAAGCAGAATCTGAAGCAGAAGGAGAAACAGAAGAAGCACAATCTGAAGCAGAAGCAGAAGAAACAGAAATAGTAGAATAAGCAGAAGCAGAAGCAACATTAGAAGCAGAAGAAGAAGACGGAGAATTCGAAAGAGAAGGATTAGGAGTAGGAGAAGGAAAAGGATAAGCAGAAGCAGAAAGAGACGCAGAAGGAGAAGCAGCACGAGAATTAGGAGAAGCAGGAGAAGGAGAAGCAGGAGAAGCAGAAGAAACAGAAGACGCAGACACAGAATGAGAAGCAGAAGGAGAAATTGAAGCAGAAGCAGAAGCAGAAGGCGAAGCAGAAGCAGAAGGAGAAGCAGAAGAAGGTGAAGGAGAAGGAGAAGCCTAAAGAAAAGCAGAAAGAGAAGCAGAACGAGAAGCAGGAGAAGCAGAAGCAGGAGAAGCAGAAGCAGAAGAAACAGAAGAAGGAGAAGAAGCAGAAGCAGAAGGAGAAGCAGAAACAGAAGGAAAAGCAGAAAGAGAAGCAGGAGAAGCAGAAGAAGCAGCAGCAGGAGAAGCAGAAGCAGAAGAAGCCGAAGAAGCAGAAGCAGAAAATGAAGCAGAAGGAGAAGCAGGAGAAGCAGAAGAAGCAGAATCTGGAGAAGCAGAAGGAGAAGCAGAAGCAGAAAGAGAAGCAAAAGCAGAAGGAGAAGCAGAAGGAGAAGCAGAAGAAACAGAAGAATCAGAGGCAGTAGCAGAAGAAGCAGAAGATGCAGAAGCAGAAGGAGAAGCAGAAGGAAAAGCAGAAGAACGAGAAGGAGAAGGAGAAACAGAAGGAGAAGCAGAAAGAGAAGAAGAAGAAGGAGCAGGAGAAGGAAAAGCAGCAAGAGAAGCAGAAAGAGCAGCAGAAGGAGAAGCAGGAGATGCAGAAACAGGAGAAGCAGAAGCAGAAGCAGAAGAAACAGGAGAAGGACAAGAAGCAGAAGCAGAAGGAGAAGCAGAAACAGAAGGAGAAGCAGAAAGAGAAGGATGGGAAGCAGAAGAAGCAGAAGCAGGAGAAGCAGAAGCATAAGAATCCGAAGAAGCAGAAGCAGAACCTGAAGCAGAAGGAGAAGCAGGAGAAGCAGAAGAAGTAGAATCTGGAGAAGCAGAATGAGAAGCAGAAGGAGAAGCAGAAAGAGAAGCAGGTAAAGCAGAATAAGAGGGAGCAGAAGGAGAATCTGGAGAAGCAGAAGGAGAAGCAGAAGGAGAAGCAGAAGCAGAAAGAGAATCAAAAGCAGAAGGAGAAGCAGAAGAAACAGAAGAAGTAGAAGCAGTAGCAGTTGTAGCAGAAGCAGAACGAGAAGTAGAAGGAAAAGCAGAAGAACAAGAAGGAGAAGGAGAAACAGAAGGAGAAGCAGAAGGAGAAGCAGAAAGAGAAGCAGGTAAAGCAGATGAAGAAGAAGCAGAAGGAGAATCAGAAGGAGAAGCAGAGGAAGGAGAAGGAGAAGCAGAAGAAGATGCAGAAGGAGAAGCAGAAGAAGCAGAAGCAGAAGCAGAAGGAGAAGAAGGAAAAGCAGAAGAAGCAGAAGCAAAAGGAGAAGCAAAAGAAGGAGAAGGAGAAGCAGAGGCTTATGCTTTAGTGATCTCTCTGTATAGCACCTTAATAATAACAATAATAACAATAAAGAAGGAGAAGCAGAGACTTATGCTTTAGTGATCTCTCTGTATAGCACCTTAATAATAACAATAATAACAATAAAAATAGTTGTTAACAAAAGCTCAAAATTACAATTGCATAGAAGGTGCCTAAAATAAATGCCTGAACTTAATCATTTGCATTTCTTTAAAAAATATATGCACACATTGAAATATTTATACATGGAATGAGAAGATGCCTGAGATTTGATTCCAAACAAAACAGTAACTTCATCTGACAAATGGACTGGGCCTACTTCTCACCCATGCTTCTGGAAGCTACCAGAACTCTCACAGCAGCAGAGCTCAGGATGGGTTACGGAAGAGGTGAAACCATTTTGAAATGGAGTGAGGGCTATCTATAGGTTTGTTGTAGTGTTGGTATAAATCTAAAACTCTCTATAATACAAGGCCTTAAACAAAAAACTAACTTCTCACCTACACAAATTCAAAACA
>NW_012310495.1:0-2401 GCF_000151885.1 Dipodomys ordii | reverse complement strand
TTATGCTTCTGCTTCTCCTGCTTCTGCTCCTTCTGCTTCTCCTGCTTCTCCTTCTCCTTCTCTTTCTGCTTCTGCTTATCCTTCTGTTTCTCCTACGCCTAATCCTTCTCTTTCTCCTTCTTCTTCTGCTTCTCCTGCTGCTTCTTCTTCTGCTTCTTCTGCTTTTTCTGTTTCTTCTTCTTCTGCTTCCGCTTCTGCTTCTTCTGCTTCTCCTTCTGCTTCTGCTTCTCCTCCTGCTTCTGCTTCTGCTCTTCTCCTTCTTCTGTTTCTTCTGCTTCTGCTTCTCCTGCTTCTTCTTCTTCTGCTTTTCCTACTTCTCCTTCTGCTTCTCCATCTCATTCTCCTTCTCCTTCAATTTCTCCTTCTTGTGCTTCTCATTCTTCTTCTGCTTCTGCTTCTCCTGCTTCTGCTTCTTCTGTTTCCTCTTCTGCTTCTCCTTCTGCTTCTCTTTCTGCTTCTTATTCTGCTTCTGCTCCTCCTACTCCTAATCCTTCTCTTTCTCCTTCTTCTTCTTCTGCTTCTCGTTCTGCTTCTGCTTCTTCTGCTTGTTCTGTTTCTTCTGCTTCTGCTTTTGCAGCTTCTACTGCTTCTGCTTCTCCTTCTGCTTCAGGTTTTCCTTCTGGTTCTTGGGCTTCTTCTGTTTCTTCTGCTTCTGCTTCTCCTGCTACTGCTTCTTCTGCTTCTCTTTCTGCTTCTCCTTCTGCTTCTGCTTCAATTTCTCCTTCTGCTTCTCATTCTGCTTCTGCATCTTCTGTTTCTTGTGCTTCTCCTGCTTCTGCTTCTCCTGCTTCTCCTACTTGTCTTGCTGCTTCTCCTTCTGCGTCTCTTTCTGCTTCTGCTTATCCTTTTGCTTCTCCTACTCCTAATCCTTCTCTTTCGCCTTCTCCTTCTTCTTCTTCTGCTTCTCCTGGTGCTTCTGCTTATTCTACTATTACTGTTTCTTCTGCTTCTGCTTCAGATTGTGCTTCTTCTGTTTCTCCTTCTGCTTCTGATTCTGCTTCTGCTTCTTCGGCTTCTCCTGTTTCTTTTGCTTCTGCTTCTCCTGCTTCTTCTGCTTCTCCTGCTTCTCTTTCTGCTTCCCCTTCGCTTCAGCTTCTCCTTCTGCTTCTGCTTCTACTCTTCTCCATCATCTGTTTCCTTTGCTTCTGTTTCTTCTGCTTCTTCTTCATCTGTTTCTTCTGATTCTACTTCTGCTTCTCCTTCTTCTCCTCTTTCTGCTTCTACTCCTGCTTCTTATGATTCTCCTTCTTGTTCTCCTTCTGTTTCTGCTTCTCTATCTGCTTCTGCTTCTCCTTCTGCTGCTCCTTCTCCTTCTCCTTCTTCTGCTTCTCCCACTGCTTCTGCTTCAGCTTCTTTTGCTTATTCTTATTCTTCTGCTTCTGCTTCTCCTTCTTCTGCTTCTACTGCTTCTCCTTATGCTTCTCCTTATGCTTCTCCTTATGCTGCTTCTTCTTCTTCATCTTCCTCATCTTCTTCTTCAATTTCTTCTTATTCTTCTTCTTCTTCTTCTTCTTCTTCATCTTATTCTTCATAATCTTCTTCTTCTTCTTCTTCTTCTTCTTCTTCTTCTTCTTCTCTTTCTTCTGCTTCAGCTTTTCCTGCTTCTTCTGCTTCTACTGTGTATCTTTCTGCTTCTCATTCTGCTTCTCCTTCTGCTTCTCCTATTGCTTCTGTTGCACTTCCCTATCCTTCTCCTTCTCCTACTTCTGCTTCTCCTTCTGCTTCTTCTGCTTCTCCTGCTTCTCGTTCTGCATCTTTTTCTGCTTCTGCTTCTCCTTTTGCTGCTTCTTCTGCTTCTGCTACTCCTTCTTCTGCTTCTCCTTCTGCTTCTCCTTCTACTTCTCTTTCTGCTGCTCCTTCTCCTTCTTCTGCTTCTCCCTCTGATTCTTCTTCTTATGCTTCTACTTATGCTTCTTCTTCTTCTTCTTCTTCTTCTTCTTCTTCTTCTTCTTCTTCTTCTTCTTCTGCTTCTGCTTCTGCTTCTTCTCCTTATGCTTCTCCTTCTTCTTCTTCTTCTTCTTCTTCTTCTTCTTCTTCTTCTTCTTCTTCTTCTTCTTCTTCTTCTTCTTCTCTTTCTTCTGCTTCTTCTTTTCCTGCTTCTTCTGATTCTACTGCTTCTCTTTCTGCTTCTCATTCTGCTTCTGCTACTCCTTCTGCTTCTCCTATTGCTTCTGCGGCTCTTCCTTCTCCGTCTCCTACTTCTACTTCTCCTTCTGCTTCTGCTTCTTCTGCTTCTCCTGCTTCTCCTTATGCATCTTCTTCTGCTTCTTCTTCTGCTGCTTCTTCTGCTTCTGTTTCTCCTTCTGCTTCTCTTGTGCTTCTTCTGCTTCTCCTTCTGATTCTCCTTCTGCTTTTCTCTGTTCTCTTCTCTTCTCGTTCTTCGGCTTTTCTTCTGCTTCTC
>NW_012310494.1:0-2401 GCF_000151885.1 Dipodomys ordii | reverse complement strand
CCCCGCTGAGTCCCGCTGTGTCCCAATGTGTCCTCGCTGTGTCCCGCGCTGGGTCCTGCTGTGTCCCCCGCTGTGTCCCGCTGTGTCCGGCTGTGTCCCCCGCTGTGTCCCCCGCTGTGTCCCCCGCAGTGTCAGCGCTGTGTCCCGCTGTGTCCTCGCTGTGTCCCGCTGTGTCTCGCTGTGCCCCCACTGTGTCCCGTTGTGTTCACAGTTGTGTACCATGCTGTGTAACGCTGTGTCCCCGCTGTATCGACGCTCTGTCCCGCTGTGTCCCGCTGTGTCCTCGCTGTGTTCCCCGCTGTGTCCCGCTGTGTCCCCCACTGTGTCCCCCGCTGTGTCCCTATGTGTCCCACGCTTTGTCCCCCTGTGTCCCCGCAGTTTCCCCGCTGTGTCCCGCTGTTTCCCACTGTGTTCTGTGGTGTCCCGCTTTGTCCCCCGCTGTGTCCCCCGGGGAGTCGCCGCTGTGTCCCCGCTTTGTCCCGCTGAGTCCTCCATGTGTCTCCCTCTGTGTCCAGCTGTGTCCCCCGCTGTGTCCCGCTGTGTCCACTGCTGGGACCCGGCTGTGTCCCGCTGTGTCCCGCTGTGTCCCGCTGTGTCCTCACTGTGTCCCACTCTGTGTTCCGCTGTGTCCTTGCTTTGTCCCCCGCTGTGTCCCGCTGTGTCCCCCGCTGTGCCCTGCAGTGTCCCACTCTTTCCCGCTGTGTCCTCGCTGTGTCACGCTGTGTACCCCACTGTTTCCCCTGCTGTGTCCGGCTGTATCCCCCACTGTGTCCCGCTCTGTCCCCCTCTGTGTCCCGCTGTGTCCCCCGCTGTGTCCCACTGTGTCCCCGCAGTGTCACTGCTGTTTCCTGCTGTGTCCCGCTGTGTTCCATGGTGTCCCTCTTTGTCTCCCGCTGTGTCCCCCGCTGTGTCCCGCTGTGTCCGACTGTGTCCCGCTCTGTCCCCGCTGTGTCCCGCTGTGTCCCCGCTTTGTGCCCGCTGTGTCCCCCGCTTTGTCCTGCTGTGTCCCCGCAGTGTCCCGCTGTGTCCCACTGTGTCACACTGTGTCCCGTGGTGTCCCTCTTTGTCCCCCGCTGTGTCCACCGCTGAGTCCCCTCTTTGTGGCCGCTGTGTGCTGCTGTGTCCTCGCTGTGTCCCCCCTGTCTCCCGCTTTGTCCCCCGCTGAGTCCCCTCTGTGTCGCCGCTGTGTCCCCCTGTGTCCTCGCTGTGTCCCCTGCTGTCTCCCGCTTTGTCCCCCGCTGTGTTCCGCTGTGTCCCGCTTTGTCCCCGCTGTGTCCCCAGCTGTGTCCCGCTGTGTACCTTTCTGTGTCCTGCTATGTTCCCGCAGTGTCCCCGCTGTGTCCCGCTGTGTCCTGCTGTGTCCTCGCTGTGTCCCCAGCTGTGTACCCCACTGTGTTCCGTGTGTCCCTGCTGTATCGACGCTGGGTCCCGCTGGGTACCGCTGTGTCATCCCTGTGTCCCCCGCTGTGTCCCGCTTTGTCCCCCGCTGTGTCTCTGCTGTGTCCCCGCTGTGTCCCGCTGTGTACTGCTGTGTCCCCCGTGGAGTCCCGTTGTGTCCCAATGTGTCCCAATGTGTCCTCGCTCTGTCCCCCGCTGTGTCCCGTTGTGTCCTCCCTGTGCCCCCGCTGTGTCCCTCTGTGTCCCCCGCTGTGTCCCCCGCTATGTCCCGCTGTGTACCCCGCTGTGTCCCACTGTGTCCTTGCTGTGTCCTATGCTGTGTGCCGCTGTGTCCTTGCTGTGTCCCCCGCTGTGTCCCGCTGTGTCCTGCTGTGTCATGCTGTTTCCCCACTGCGTCCCCACTGTGTCCCTCTGTGTACCCCGCTGTGACCAGCTTTGTCCCCGCTGTGTCTCACTGTGTCCCACGCTCTGTCCCCCACTGTGTCCTGCTCTGTCCCCCTCTGTGTCCCGCTGTGTCCCCCGCTATGTCCCACTGTGTCCACGCAGTATCACTGCTGTTTCCTGCTGTGTCCCGCTGTGTTCCGTGGTGTCCCTCTTTGTCTCCCGCTGTGTCCCCCGCTGAGACCCCGCTGTGTCAACGCTGTGTCCTGCTGTGTCCTCGCTGTGTCCCCCGCTGTCTCCAGCTCTGTCCCCCGCTGTATCTCATGCTTTTTCCCCGCTGTGTCCCACTGTGTCCCGCTGTGTCCCGCTGTGCCCCCACTGTGTCCCGTTGTGTCCACAGCTGTGTACCACGCTGTGTAACGCTGTGTGCCCGCTGTATCGACGCTGTGTCCCGCTGTGTCCCCCGCTGTGTCCTCGCTGTGTTCCCCGCTGTGTCCCGCTGTGTCCCCCGCTGTGTCCCCCTGTGTCCCCCTGTGTCCCCCGCTGTGTCCCGCTGTGTCCTCGCTGGGTCTCCCGTTGGGTCCCGCTGTGTCCCCCGCTATGTCCCGCTGTGTACCGCTGT
>NW_012310493.1:0-2401 GCF_000151885.1 Dipodomys ordii | reverse complement strand
TCAGTCCCTGCTGTATCGACGCTGGTCCCGCTGGGTCCCGCTGTGTCATCCCTGTGTCCCCTGCTGTGTCCCTGCTGTGTCCCCGCTGTGTCCCGCTGTGTACTGCTGTGTCCCCCGCTGAGTCCCGTTGTGTTCCTCTGTGTCCCCCGCTGTGTCCCCCTCTATGTCTTGCTGTGTCCCCTGCTGTGTCCCACTGTGTCCTTGCTGTGTCCCCCGTTGTGTGCCGCTGTGTCCTCGCTGTGTCCCCCGCTGTTTCCCGCTGTGTCCTGCTGTGTCACGCTGTTTCCCCGCTGTGTCCCAGCTGTGTCCCTCTGTGTACACCGCTGTGTCCAGCTTTGTCCCCGCTGTGTCTCGCTGTGTCCCACGCTCTGTCCCCCACTGTGTCCCGCTGTGTCCCCCGCTGTTTCCCACTGTGTCCCCCACTGTGTACCACTGTGTCCCCGCAGGTTCCCCTCTGTTTCCCGCTGTGTCCCACTGTGTTCCGTGGTGTCCTCGCTGTGTCCCCCTGCTGTGTCCCGTTATGTCCCGCTGTGTCCTGGCTTTGTCCTTCACTGTGTCCCGCTGTGTCCCCCGCTGTCTCCCACTGTGTCCCCCACTGTGTACCACTGTGTCCCCGCAGGTTCCCCTCTGTTTCCCGCTGTGTCCCGCTGTGTTCCGTGTTGTCCTCGCTGTGTCCCCCTGCTGTGTCCCGCTGTGTCCCGCTGTGTCCCCCACTGTGTCCCCCGCTGTGTCCCTATGTGTCCCACGCTTTCTCTCCCTGTGTCCCCGCCGTTTCCCCGCTGTGTCCCGCTGTTTCCCACTGTGTTCTGTGGTGTCCCGCTTTGTCCCCCGCTGTGTCCCCCGGTGAGTCGCCGCTGTGTCCCCGCTTTGTTCCGCTGAGTCCTCCATGTGTCCCCCGCTGTGTCCCGCTGTGTCCACTGCTGGGACCCGGCTGTGTCCCGCTGTGTCCTGCTGTGTACTCACTGTGTCCCACTCTGTGTTCCATTGTGTCCTCACTGTATCCCCCGCTGTGTCCCGCTGTGTCCCCGCTGTGCCCTGCAGTGTCCCGCTCTGTCCCGCTGTGTCCTCGCTGTGTCCCGCTGTGTCCCCCACTGTTTCCCCTGCTGTGTCCAGCTGTGTCCCCCACTGTGTCCCACTCATGTCCCCCACTGTGTCCCACTGTGTCCCCCTCTGTGTCCCGCTGTGTCCCCCGCTGTGTCCCACTGTGTCCCCGCAGTGTCACTGCTGTTTCCTGCTGTGTCCCGCTGTGTTCCGTGGTGTCCCTCTGTGACTCCCGCTGTGTCCCCCGCTGTGTCCCGCTGTGTCCGACTGTGTCCCGCTGTGTCCCGCTGTGTCCCGCTGTGTCCCACTGCGTCCCGCTGTGTCCCGCTGTGCCCCCACTTTGTCCCGTTGTGTCCACAGCTTTGTACCATGCTGTGTAACGCTGTGTCTCCGCTGTATCGACGCTGTGTCCCGCTGGGTCCCGATGTGTCCTCGCTGTGTTCCCCGCTGTGTCCAGCTGTTTCCCCCACTTTGTCCCCCACTGTGTCCTCGCTGTGTCCCCCACTGTGTCCCTCTGTGTCTCGCTGTGTCCTCGCTGTGTCCCCCTCTGTGTCCCGCTGTGTCCCCCGCCGTGTCCCGCTGTGTCCCGCTGTGTCCCGCTGCGGTCCCGCTGTGTCCCGCTGTGTCCCGCTTTGTCCCCCACTGTGTCCCGCAGTGACCCCGCTGTGTCCCGCTGTGTCCCACTGTGTCCCGTGGTGTCCCGCTTTGTCCCCTGCTGTGTCCCAGGCTGAATCTCGCTGTGTCCCCACTGTGTCCTCTCTGTGTCCCCCACTGTGTCCTGCTCTGTTCCCCACTGTGTCTCCCGTTTTGTCCCTGCTGTGCCCCACTGTGACCCACTGTGTCCCACTGTGTCCCCGCTGTATCGTCACTGTGTCCCGCTGGGTCCTGCTGTGTCTCTCTCTGTGTTCCCCACTGTGTCCCGCTGTGTCTCCCGCTGTGTCCCTCGCTGTATCCCCCGCTGTGTCCCGCTGTGTCCCGCTGTGTCCCCCGCTGTGTACTTGCTGTGTACCCGCTGGGACCCGCTGGGTCCCACAATGTCCCCCGCTGAGTCCGGTTGTGTAACCGCTGTGTCCCGCTGTGACCCCGCTCTATCGACGCTGTGTCCCGCTGGGTCCCGCTGTGTACTCTCTTTGTTCCCCGCTGTGTCCCGCTGTGTCACACGCTGACGTAACTTGATATGTTCCGATACAACCGGATGTGTCCCGCTACACTGCCGGACACAGTGCTTGATATATCGACGACACATCGCTACACAGTCACGCGACACACCGAGGGTGTATTGCTGTACATCACCGGTGTACACCGGGTGATCACATCGAAGGACACCTCCGGAGACACCCGCACACAGCCTCGAAACGAA
>NW_012310492.1:0-2401 GCF_000151885.1 Dipodomys ordii | reverse complement strand
CCGCTGTTTCTCACTGTGTCCCTCTGTGTCCACTCTGTGTCCCGCTCTGTCCCCCGCTGTATCCCGCTGTGTGCCTGCTGTGTCCCGCTGTGTCCTCGCTGTGTCCCCGATGTGTCCCGCTGTGTCCCGCTATGTCTCCCGCTGTATCACGCTATGTCCTCGCTGTGTCCCCTGTTGTGTCCCGCTGTGTCCGCGCTGTGTCCTCCGCTGTGTCCCCGCTGGGTCCCGCTGGGTCCCCGCTATGTGCCCCGCTGTGTCCCGCTGTGTCCCGCTGTGTCCCCGCTGTCCCCCGATGTGTACATTGTGTGTCCCGCTGTGTCCTCGCTGTGTCCCCTGCTGTGTCTCCGCTGTGTCGTGCTGTGTCCCGCTGTGTCTCCCGCTGTGTCCCGTTGTGTCCACTGCCTTGGCCCCGCTGTGCCCCGCTGTGTCCCTCTGTGTCCCCGCTCTGTCCCACTGTGTCCCGATATGTCTCCCTGCTGTCCCCGTCTTTGTCCCCGCTGTGTCCCCGCTGTGTCACGCTGTGTCCCCCGCTGTGTCCCCGCTGTGTCACGCTGTTTCCCGCTGTGTCCTCGCTGTGTCCCCCGCTGTGTCCCCGCTGTGTCACGCTGTGTCACGCTGTGTCCCCTGCTCTGTCCCACTGTGTCCCCAGCAGTGTCCCCCCTGTGTCTCCGCTTTGTCCTCCTGTGACCCGCTGTGTCCTCTCTATGACCCCCGCTGTGTCCGCTGTGTCCCCGCTGTGTCCAGCTGTGTCCCGCTGGGTCCCTGCTGTGTCCCCGATGTGTCCCGCTGTGTCCTCGCTGTGTCCCCCGCTGTGTCTCCGCTGTTTCGCACTGTGTCCCGCTGTGTCTCCGGCTGTGTTCCTTTGTGTCCACTGCCTTTTCCTCGCTGTGTCCCGCTGTGTCCCGCTGTGTCCTCGCTGTGTCCCCGCTGTGTCCTGCTGTGTCCCTCTGTTTCCCCCTCTTCTACCCTGTGTCCTTCTGTGTCCCCGCTTTGTCGACGCTGTGTCCCGCACTGTTCTCACTTTGTCCCTGCTGTTTCCAGCTGTGTCCCGCTGGGTCCCTGCTGTGTCCCCGATGTGTCCCGCTGTGTCCTGCTGTGTCAGCCTCTTTGTCCCCCGCTGTGTCCCCCGCTGTGTCCCGCTGTGTCCCCCGCTGTGTCGTTGCTGAGTCCCCGCTGTGTCCCCGCTGTGTCCCCGCTGTGTCCCCACTGTGTCCCACTGTGTCCCGTGGTGTCTCGCTTTGTCCCCCACTGTGTCCTCCTCTGTGTCCCGCTCTGTCCCCGCTGTGTCCCGCAGTGTCCCGCTCTGTCCCCGCTGTGTCCCGTTGTGTCTCCCGCTGTGTCAAGCTGTGTCCCACTGTGTCCCGCTGTGTCCGCGCTCTGTCCCGCTGTGTACCACTGTGTCCCGGCTGTGTCCCCACTGTGTCCCCCTCTGTGTTCCACTGTGTCCCCGCTGTGTCCCAGCTCTGTTACCGCTGTGTCTGGCTGTGTCCCGCTGTGTCCCCCGCTGCGTACCCGCTGTGTCCCCGACTGTCTCCTGCTGTGTCCTCCTGTGTCCCACTGTGTCCCGCTGAGTCCCGCTGTGTCCCGCTGTGTCCCCGCTGTGTCCCCAGCTGTGTCCCGCTGTGTCCCGCTCTGTCCCCACTGTGTCCCTCAGTGTCCCGCTCTGTCCCCGCTGTGTCCCGTTGTGTCTCCCGCTGTATCACGCTATGTCCTCGCTGTGTCCCCCGTTGTGTCCCGCTATGTCCGCGCAGTGACCCCCGTTGTGTCCACGCTGTGTCCCGCTGTGTCTCGTGGTGTCTCACTTTGTCCCCCGCTGTGTCCTCTGCTGTGTCCCCGCTGTGTCCCGCTCTGTCCCCACTGTGTCCCGCAGTGTCCCGCTGTGTCCCCCGCTGTGTCCCGCTGTATCACCCCGATTTGTCCCCCTCTGTGTCCCCCCTCTGTCCCCGCTGGGTCCCGAAAAAATCCCGCTCTGAAGCGATGAGTACCCCCGTCCCTCGGGTGTGTCGGCCCTGTGTAGCCGTTCTGTCCGGTACCGTACCCCGCAGGAAGAGGATTGTCTCCGGCGCAGACTCCATCAGTACCAGCTCAGTTAAAAGCGGGAGAACGGCAAGCCCACAGGTCAGAACAGAGTTCCCAACGCTCACCGGCTGTGATCTGCGGTAGGAGCTTAGGTACCACTGTGTCCCGTTGTGTACCGTTGTGTCGAGCGAGGACCCCGGTCCGCCATCAGGCGCGCAACACGGTGTCCGCGCTGGGTCACACGAGCATTTTCGCCTCCCCCCCCTTCCCCGCCCCGCCCTATCGCCTGTTTCTTACGGCTGCGACTACAACTCCCAGCGTGCTTCGCTTCACCATCGCTGTTACGTAGTTTCCGGTGCTGCGCATTGCATCCGGCGCCTGC
>NW_012310491.1:0-2401 GCF_000151885.1 Dipodomys ordii | reverse complement strand
TCCCGCTGTGTGCCCCGCTGTGTCCTGCTGGGTGCCACTGTATCCCGCTGTGTCCCGCTGTGTCCTCGTTGTGTCCCCGCTGTGTCCCCCCTGTGTCCCCCGCTGTGTCACGCTGTGTCCGGCTGTGTCCCCCGCTGTGTCCCCCGCTGTGTCCCCCGCAGTGTAAGCGCTGTGTCCCGCTGTGTCCTCGCTGTGTCCCCTGCTCTCTCCCACTCTGTACCCCGCTGTGTCTCAATCTTTGTCCCAGCTGTGTCCCACTGTGTCCCGCTGTGTCCCGCTGTGCCCCCACTGTGTCCCGTTATGTTTTCACAGCTGTGTACCACGCTATGTAACACTGTGTCCCCGCTGTATCGACGTTGTGTACCGCTGGGTCCCGCTGTGTCCTCGCTGTGTTCCCCGCTGTGTCCCGCTGTGTCCCCCACTGTGTCCCCCGCTGTGTCCCTATGTGTCCCACGCTTTGTCCTCTGTGTCCCCACAGTTTCCCCGCTGTGTCCCGCTGTTTCCCACTGTGTTCTGTGGTGTCCCGCTTTGTACCCCGCTGTGTCCCCCGGTGAGTCGCCGCTGTGTCCCCGCTTTGTCCCGCTGAGTCCTCCATGTGTCCCCCGCTGTGTCCCGCTGTGTCCCCCGCTGTGTCCCGCTGTGTCCACTGCTGAGACCCGGCTGTGTCCCGCTGTGTCCCGCTGTGTCCCGCTGTGTCCTCACTGTGTCCCACTCTGTGTTCCGCTGTGTCCTCGCTGTGTCCCCCGCTGTGTCCCGCTGTGTCCCCCGCTGCGCCCTGCAGTGTCCCGCTCTGTCCTGCTGTGCCCTCGCTGTGTCCCGCTGTGTCCCGCTGTGTCCCCCACTGTTTCCCCTGCTGTGTCCGGCTGTGTCCCCCACTGTGTCCCGCTCTGTCCCCCTCTGTGTCCCGCTGTGTCCCCCGCTGTGTCCCACTGTGTCCCCGCAGTGTCACTGCTGTTTCCTGCTGTGTCCCGCTGTGTTCCGTGGTGTCCCATTTTGCTCCCGCTGTGTCCCCCGCTGTGTCCCGCTGTGTCCGACTGTGTCCCGCTCTGTCCCCGCTGTGTCCCGCTGTGTCCCGCTGTGTCCTACTGCGTCCCGCTGTGTCCCGCTGTGCCCCCACTGTGTCCCGTTGTGTCCACAGCTTTGTACCATGCTGTGTAACGCTGTGTCTCCGCTGTATCGACGCTGTGTCCCGCTGGGTCCCGATGTGTCCTCGCTGTGTTCCCCGCTGTGTCCAGCTGTTTCCCCCACTTTGTCCCCCACTGTGTCCTCGCTCTGTCCCCCGCTGTGTCCCTCTGTGTCCCGCTGTGTCCTCGCTGTGTCCCCCTCTGTGTCCCGCTGTGTCCCCCGCCTTGTCCCGCTGTGTCCCGCTTCGGTCCCGCTGTGTCCCGCTGTGTCCCTCTTTGTCCCCCACTGTGTCCCGCAGTGACCCCCCTGTGTCCCGCTGTGTCCCACTGTGTCCCGTGGTGTCCCGATTTGTCCCCCGCTGTGTCCCGGGCTGAGTCTCGCTGTGTCCCCACTGTGTCCTCTCTGTGTCCCCCACTGTGTCCTGCTCTGTTCCCCACTGTGTCTCCCGTTTTGTCCCTGCTGTGCCCCGCTGTGTCCCGCTGTGTCTCGCTGTGCCCCCACTGTGTCCCGTTGTGTTCACAGCTGTGTACCACGCTGTGTAACGCTGTGTCCCCGCTGTATCGACGCTGTGTACAGCTGGGTCCCGCTGTGTCCTCGCTGTGTTCCCCGCTGTGTCCCGCTGTGTCCCCCACTGTGTCCCCCGCTGTATCCCTATGTGTCCCACGCTTTGTCGCCCTGTTTCCCCGCAGTTACCCGCTGTGTCCCGCTGTTTCCCACTGTGTTCTGTGGTGTCCCGCTTTGTCCCCCGCTGTGTCCCCCAGTGAGTCGCCGCTGTGTCCCCGCTTTGTCCCGCTGAGTCTTCCATGTGTCTCCCTCTGTGTCCCGCTGTGTCCACCGCTGTGTCCCGCTGTGTCCACTGCTGGGACCCGGCTGTGTCCCGCTGTGTCCCGCTGTGTCCCGCTGTGTCCTCACTGTGTCCCACTCTGTGTTCCGCTGTGTCCTCGCTTTGTCCCCCGCTGTGTCCCGCTGTGTCCCCCGCTGTGCCCTGCAGTGTCCCGCTCTGTCCCGCTGTGTCCTCGCTGTGTCACGCTGTGTCCCGCTGTGTCCCCCACTGTTTCCCCTGCTGTGTCCGGCTGTGTACCCCACTGTGTCCCGCTCTGTCCCCCTCTGTTTCCCGCTGTGTCCCCCGCTGTGTTCCACTGTGTCCCCGCAGTGTCACTGCTGTTTCCTGCTGTGTCCGGAGGTGGTGATCGGAGTACCTCTCAGGGTTCAAAACCAGCCCAGGCAGAAAAGGCCGTGAAAGCTATCTTTAATTAACCTCCAGAAATACCGGAAG
>NW_012310490.1:0-2401 GCF_000151885.1 Dipodomys ordii | reverse complement strand
GCGTCGTTACAGCGGAGACACAGCGGGACACAGCGGGGTGCACAGCTGGGGACACAACGGGACACTGCGGGGGACACAGCGAGGACAAAGCGGGACAGAGCGGTACACAGCGGGGACACTGCGGGAACATAGTGGGACACAGCGGGGTAGCGGGACAAGGCGGGACAGTGTGGGACAGAGCGTGGGACACAGCGAGACACAGCGGGGACAAAACTGGACACAGCGGGTTACACAGAGGGACACAGCAGGGACACAGCGGGGAAACAGCGTGACACAAAAGGACACAGCGGGACACAGCGGGGGACACAGCGAGGACACAGCGGCACACAGTGGGGGAAACAGCAAGGACAGAGTGGGACACAGCGGGGAACACAGCAGGACATAGCAGGGGACAAAGCGGGGGACACAGCGGGACACAGCGGTACACAGCGGGGACACTGCGGGAACATAGTGGGACACAGCAAGGACACAGCGGGACACAGCGGCAACACAGAGGGGACTCAGCGGGACAAAGCGGGGGAAACAGCGGGACACAGCGGGACACAGCGGGGGACACAGCGGGGGACAGCGGAGACAGAGAGGGGACAAAGCGAGACACAGCGGTGACACAGCTGGACACAACAGAGTACACAGCGGGACACAGCGGGCACACAGAGGGGACACAGCGGGACAGAGCGGGACACAGTATGGGACCGAGCGGGACATAGCGGGACACAGCGGAACACAGCGGGGGACACAGCGGGACACAGCGGGGGACCCAGCGGGGACACAGCGGGACACAGCGGGGGACACAGCGAGGACACAGCGGGGCACACAGCGGGACACAACGAGGAACACAGCGAGGACACAGCGGGACCCAGCAGGACACAGCATCGATACAGTGGGGACACAGCAGGACACAGCGGGGTACACAGCTGGGGACACAAAGGGACACAGCGGGGGACACAGCGAGAACAAGCAGGACACAGCAGGACACAGCGAGGACACTGCGGGATCATAGCGGGACACAGCGGGGTACACAGAGGGACACAGCGGGACACAGCTTGGGATACACGGAGGACACAGCTGGACACAGTGGGGGACACAGCGAGGACACAGCGGTACAGTGGGGTGCGGGATACAGCGGGGGACACAGCGGGAGACAGCGGGGGACACAGCGAGGACACAGCGGGACACAGTTGCGACACAGAGGGGACTCAGTGGGGGACACAGCGGGGGACAAAGCAGGACACCACGGGACAGTGTGACACAGCGGGACACAGCGGGGACACTGCAAGGACACAGCGAGGGACACAGCGGGGGACACAGCGGGACACAACGAGGAACACATCGAGGACACAGGACACAGCGTCGATACAGAGGGGACACAGCGGAACACAGCGGGGTACACAGCTGAGGACACAACGGGACTCAGCGGTGGACACAGCGAGGACACAGCGGGACACAGCGGGGACACTGCGGGAACATAGCGGGACACAGCGGGTACAGAGCGGGACACAGCGGGGGTCACATGGTGGTACACAGCGGGACACATCGGGAAACAAAGCGAGGTCACCGCGGGGGACAAAGCAGGACAACACGGAACACAGTGTGACACAGCGGGACACAGCAGGACACAGGGGGGTACACAGAGGGACACAGCGGGCACACAGCGGGGACACAGCGGGACAAAACGGGACACAGCGGGGACACAGTGGGACACAGCGGGACAAAGCGGCAGACACAGCGGGACACAGCAGGCACACAGCGGGGACACAGCGGGACACAGCGGGACACAGCGTGGGACACAGGAAAGACACAGAAGTACACAGCGGGGGACAGAGCGAGGACACATTGGGACACAGCGGGACTCAGCGGGGGACGAAGCAGTACACAGCGGGACACAGCGGGACACAGAGGGGAAAGAGCATGGACACAGCGGGGGACACAGCGAGACACAGCGGGGGACAAAGAGGGGTACACAGCGGGACACAGCGGGGAAAAAAGCGAGGCCACAGCGTAACACAGCGTGGGACACAGCGAGGACACAGCGGGACACAGTGGGGACAAAGCTGTAGACACAGCGGGACACAATGGCGGACACAGCGGGACACAGTGGGGGACACAGAGAGGACACAGCGGGAACCAGCGGGAGCCATCCTCCATACAGCGGGGACACAGCGGGACACAGCGAGGTACACAGCTGGGGACACAACAGGAAACAGCGGGGGACACAGCGAGGACACAGCCGGACACAGCGGGACACAGCGGGACACTGCGGGAACATAGCGAGACACAGCGGGGTACAGAGCGGGACACAGCGGAACACAGCTGGGGACATAGCGGGGACACAGCGGGACACAGCGGGGGACACAGCGAGGACGCAGCGGGACACAGCGGACTCAGCGGGGGACAAGCGGGA
>NW_012310489.1:0-2401 GCF_000151885.1 Dipodomys ordii | reverse complement strand
ACGAAGATGAAGAAGAAGCAGCATAAGGTGATGCATAAGGAGAAGCATCAGGAGAAATATAAGGAGAAGAAGTAGAAGGAGAAGAAGCAGAAGCAGGAGAGGCTGAAGCAGAAGAAAAAGAATAAGCAAAAGAAGCAGAAGCAAAAGCAGTGAGAGAAGCAGAAGAAGGAGAAGGAGCAGCAGAAGGAGAAGCAGAAGCAGATAGAGAAGCAGAAACAGAAGGAGAACAAGAAGGAGAAGCAGGAGAATCAGAAGAAGCAGAAAGAGAAGGAGAAGAAGGAGAAGCAGAAGTAGAATCCGAAGAAACAGAAGAAGAAGAAGCAGAAGAAACAGAAGCAAAAGAAACAGAAGAAGGAGAAGAGCAGAAGCAGAAGCAGAAGGAGAAGCAGAAGCAGAAGCAGAAGGAGAAGCAGAAAGAGAAGCAGGAGAACCAGAAGAAGCAGGAGAAGCAGAAGCAGAAGAAACAGGAGAAGCCGAAGAAGCAGAAGCAGAATCTGAAGCAGAAGGAGAAACAGAAGAAGCACAATCTGAAGCAGAAGCAGTAGAAACAGAAATAGTAGAATAAGCAGAAGCAGAAGCACCAGGACAAGCAGAAGAACAAGAAGGAAAAGGCGAAAGAGAAGGATTAGGAGTAGGAGAAGCAAAAGGATAAGCAGAAGCAGAAAGAGACGCAGAAGGAGAAGCATCACGAGAAGTAGGAGAAGCAGGAGAAGCAGAAGCAAGAGAAGCAGAAGAAACAGAAGACGCAGAAGCAGAATGAGAAGCAGAAGGAGAAATTGAAGCAGAAGGAGAAGGAGAAGCAGAAGGAGAAGCTGAAGAAGGAGAAGGAGAAACAGAAAGAGAAGCAGAAAGAGAAGCACAACGAGAAGCAGGAGAAGCAGAAGCAGGAGAAGCAGAAGCAGAAGAAACATAAGAAGGAGAAGAAGCAGAAGCAGAAACAGAAGGAAAAGCAGAAATAGAAGCAGGAGCAGCAGAAGAAGCAGCAGCAGGAGAAGCAGAAGCAGAAGAAGCCGAAGAAGCAGAAGCAGAACCTGAAGCATAAGGAGATACAGGAGAAGCAGAAGAAGCAGAATCTGGAGAAGCAGAAGGAGAAGCAGAAGTAGAAAGAGAAGCAAAAGCAGAAGGAGAAGCAGAAGAAACAGAAGAAGCAGAGGCAGTAGCAGAGAAGCAGAAGATGCAGAAGCAGAAGGAGAAGCAGAAGCAGTAGTAGAAGCAGAAGAAGGAGAAGCAGAAGGAGAAGCATAAAGAGAAACAGAAGGAGAAGCAGAAGCAGGAGAAGCAGAATCAGAAGAAATAGAAGAAGGAGAAGAAGCAGAAGCAGAAAGAGAAGTAGAAACAGAAGGAGAAGCAGAAAAAGAAGCATAAGAAGCCGAAGAAGCAAAAGCAGAACCTAAAGCAGAAGGAGAAGCAGGAAAAGAAGAAGAAGCAGAATCTGGAGAAGAAGAAGGAGAACCAGAAGGAAAAGCAGAAGCAGAAAGAGAAGCAAAAGCAGAAGGAGAAGCAGAAGAAACAGAAGAAGCAGAATCAGTAGCAGAAGAAGCTGAAGATGCAGAAGCAGAAAGAGAAGCAGAAGGAATAGCAGAAGAACGAGAAGGAGAAATAGAAGGAGAAGCAGAAGGAGAAACAGGAAAAGCAGAAAAAACAGAAGCAGACGGAGAAGCAGAAGAAGGAGAAGGAGAAGCCGGAGCAGAAGAAGAAGCAGAAGGAAAAGCACAAGCAGAAGGAGATGCAGAAGGAGAAGCAGGAAATGCAGAAGACGCAGAAGCAGAAGGAGAAGAAGAAGGAGGAGAATCAGAGTGAGAAGAAGCAGAAGCAGAAATAGAAAGAGAAGCCGACGAAGAGAAGCAGAACGAGATGCAGGAGAAGCAGAAGAAGCACAAGTGGGAGAAGCAGAAGAAGAAGAAACAGAAGAAGGAGAAGGAGCAGAACCAGAAGGAGAAGCAGAAGGAGAAGCAGAAAGAGAAGCAGGAAAAGCAGAAGAAGCAGAAGTAGGAGAAGCAGAAGGAGAAGAAACAGGAGAAGGACAAGAAGCAGAAAGAGAAGCAGTAGAAGCAGAAGAGGCAGGAAAAGCAGAAGCAGAAGAAAGAGAAGAAGAAGAAGACGAAGAAGAAGAAGAAAAAGAAGCAGCAGCATAAGGAGAAGCATAAGGAGAAGCATAAGGAGAAGTATAAGGAGAAGCAGTAGAAGCAGAAGAAGCAGAAGCAGGAGAAGCTGAAGCAGAAGAAAAAGAATAAGCAAAAGAAGCAGAAGCAGAAGCAGTGGGAGAAGCAGAAGAAGGAGAAGGAGAAGGAGCAGAGGAAGGAGAAGCAGAAGCAGAAAGAGAAGCAGAAACAGAAGGAGAACAAGAAGGAGAAGAAGGAGAATCAGAAGAAGCAGAAAGAGAAGGAGAAAAAGGAGAAGC
>NW_012310488.1:0-2401 GCF_000151885.1 Dipodomys ordii | reverse complement strand
CTTCTGCTTCTTTTGCTTATTCTTATTCTTCTGCTTCTGCTTCTCCTTCTTCTGCTTCTACTGCTTCTCCTTATGCTTCTCCTTATGCTTCTCCTTATGCTTCTCCTTATGCTGCTTCTTCTTCTTCTTCTTCCTCTTCTTCTTCTTCTTTTTCTTCTTCTTCTTCTTCTTCTTCTCTTTCTTCTGCTTCTGCTTTTCCTGCTTCTTCTGCTTCTACTGTGTATCTTTCTGCTTCTCATTCTGCTTCTCCTTCTGGTTCTCCTATTGCTTCTGTTGCACTTCCTTATCCTTCTCCTTTTCCTATTTCTGCTTCTCCTTCTGCTTCTGCTTCTTCTGCTTCTCCTGCTTCTCGTTCTGCATCTTTTTCTGCTTCTGCTTCTCCTTCTGCTGCTTCTTCTGCTTCTGCTACTCCTTCTTCTGCTTTTCCTTCTGATTCTCCTTCTACTTCTCTTTCTGCTGCTCCTTCTCCTTCTTCTGCTTCTCCCTCTGATTCTTCTTCTTATGCTTATTCTTTTTCTTCTGCTTCTGCTTCTCCTGCTTCTGCTTCTTCTTCTTCTGCTTCTTCTTCTTCTGCTTCTTCTCCTTATGCTTCTCCTTCTTCTCCTTCTCCTTCTTCTTCTTCTTCTTCTTCTTCTTCTTCTTCTTCTTCTTCTTCTTCTTCTTCTTCTTCTTCTTCTTCTTCTTCTTCTTTTCTTCTTCTTCTTCTTCTTCTTCTTCTTCTTCTTCTTCTTCTTCTTCTTCTTCTTCTTCTTCTTCTTTTTCTTCTTCTTCTTCTTCTCTTTCTTCTGCTTCTCCTTTTCCTGCTTCTACTGATTCTACTGCTTCTCTTTCTGCTTCTCATTCTGCTTCTGCTAATCCTTCTGCTTCTCCTATTGCTTCTGCGGCTCTTCCTTCTCCTTATCCTACTTCTACTTCTCCTTCTGCTTCTGCTTCTTCTGCTTCTCCTGCTTCTCCTTATGCATCTTCTTCTGCTTCTTCTTCCCCTCTGCTGCTTCTTCTGCTTCTGTTTCTCCTTCTGCTTCTCCTTGTGCTTCTTCTGCTTCTCCTTCTGATTCTCCTTCTGCTTTTCCTTCTGTTTCTCCTTCTCCTTCTCGTTCTTCGGCTTTTCCTTCTGCTTCTCCTTCTGCTTCTGCTGCAATTGCTACTGCTTCTGCTTCTTCTGTTTCTTCTGCTTCTCCTTCTGCTTTTGATTCTCTTTCTGCTTCTGCTTCTACTTCTGCTTCTCATTCTGCTACTCCAGATTCTGCTTCTTCTCCTTCTCCTGCTTCTCCTTCTGCTTCAGGTTCTGCTTCTGCTTCTTCCGATTCTTATGCTTCTGCTACTCCTGCTTCTGCTTCTTCTTCTTCCCCTCTTTCTCTTTCTTCTTCTCCTTCTGTTTCTGCTTCTCCTTCTGCTTCTGCTTCTTGTCCTTCTCCTGTTTTCTGCTTCTGCTTCTCCTGCTTCTGCTTCTTCTGCTTTTCCTGCTTCTCTTTCTGATTCTCCTTCTGCTTCTCCTTCTGCTCCTTCTCCTTCTCCTTCTTCTTCTTCTTCTGCTTCTCCAGCTTCTGCTTGTTCTGCTTCCCCTGCTTCTCATTCTGCTTCTCTAGGTCGGCTTCTCTTTCTATTTCTGCTTCTGCTTCTTCTGAATCTTCTCTTTCTTCTTCTCCTTCTGCTTCTGTTTCTTCTGCTTCTCCTGATTCTCCTTCTGCATCTCCTTCTGCTTGGCCTTTTCCTTCTGCTTCTTCTTCTGCTTCTGCTTCTCCTTCTCCTTCTTCTGCTTCTCCGTCTGCTTCTGCTTCTTCTTCTTTTCCTGCTTCTCCTTCAGCTTCTCCTTCTGTTTCTCCTTCTCGTTCTTCTGCTATTCCTTCTGCTTCTCTTTCTGCTTCTGCATCTTCAGCTTCTTCTACTGCTTCTGCTTCTTCTGTTTCTTCTGCGTCTCTTTCTGCTTTTGCTTCTCTTTCTGCTTCTGCTTCTCCTTCTGGTTCTCCTTCTTCTTCTCCAGATTCTTCTTCTTCTGCTTCTCCAGCTTCTCCTTCTGCTTCAGGTTCTCCTTTTGCTTCTTCGTCTTCTTCTGCTTCTATTTCTGCTTCTCCTTCTGTTTCTGCTTCTCTTTCTGCTTCTGCTTGTTCTGCTTCTTCTATTTCTTCTGATTCTGCTTCTCCTGCTTCTGCTTCTCCTGCTTCTCCTTCTGTTTCTCTTTATGCTTCTCCTTCTGCTTCTCCTTCTTCTGCTTCTACTACTGCTTTCTGCTTCTCCTTCTGCATCTTCTTCTGTTTCAATTTCTCCTTCTTCTGCCTTTCATTATGCTTCTGCTTCTCCTGCTTCTGCTCCTTCTGCTTCTCCTTCTCCTTCTAATTATGCTTCTGCTTATCCTTCTGTTTCTCCTAACGCCTAAATCCTTCTCTATTCCCCTTCTTCCTTC
>NW_012310487.1:0-2401 GCF_000151885.1 Dipodomys ordii | reverse complement strand
AAGGAATAAGCATAAGAAGCAGAATCAGAGGAAGAAGCAGTAGGAACAGGAGAAGGAGAAGCAGAAGGAGAATCAGAAGGAGAAGAAGGAGAAGCAGAAGCAGAAGAAGTAGCAGAAAGAGAAGCAGAAGAAGATGCAGAAGGAGAAACAGGAGAAGCAGAAGAAGCAGAAGCAGAAGGAGAAGCAGAAGTAGGAGAAGAAGAAGGAGAAGGAAGGGCAGCAGAAGCAATAGGAGAAGCAGAAGGAGAAGCAGAACCAGAATGACAAGCAGAAAGAGAAGCAAAAGAAGCAGAAGAAGCAGGAAAAGCAGAAGCAGAAGAAAGAGAAGAAGCAGCAGCAGCTGCAGCAGCAGCAGAAGCAGAAGAAGAAGAAGAAGAAGAAGAAGAAGAAGAAGAAGAAGAAGAAGAAGAAGAAGAAGAAGAAGAAGAAGAAGAAGAAGAAGAAGAAGTAGACAAAGAAGAAGAAGAAGAAGAAGAAGAAGAAGAAGAAGAAGAAGAAGAAGAAGAAGAAGAAGAAGAAGAAGAAGAAGAAGAAGAAGAAGAAGAAGAAGAAGAAAGAGAAGCATAACCAGAAGCATAAGGAGAAGCAGTAGAAGCAGAAGAAGCAGAAGCAGGAGAAGCAGAAGCAGAAGAAAAAGAATAAGCAAAAGAAGCAGAAACAGAAGCAGTGGGAGAAGCAGAAGAAAGAGAAGGAGAAGGAGCAGCAGAAGGAGAAGTTGAAGCAGAAAGAGAAGCAGAAACAGAAGGAGAAGAAGAACGAGAAACAGGAGAATCAGAAGAAGCAGAAGTAGAAGCAGAAAGAGGAGAAGAAGGAGAAGCAGAAGTAGAATCAGAAGAAACAGAAGAAGAAGAAGCAGAAGAAACATAAGCAAAAGAAACAGAAGAAGGAGAAGAGCAGAAGAAGAAGCAGAAGGAGAAACAGAAGCAGAAGGAGAAGCAGAAAGAGAAGCAGGAGAAGCAGAAGAAACAGGAGAAGCAGAAGCAGAAGAAACAGGAGAAGCCGAAGAAGAAGACGCAGAATCTGAAGCAGGAGAAACAGAAGAAGCACAATATGAAGCCGAAGCAGAAGAAACAGAAATAGTAGAATAACAGAAGCAGCAGGAGAAGCAGAAGAAGAAGACGGAGAAGGCGAGAGAGAAGGAGTAGGAGTAGGAGAAGCAAAAGGATAAGCAGAAGCAGAAAGAAAAGCAGAAGGAGAAGCAGCACGAGAAGTAGGAGAAGCAGAAGCAGGAGAAGCAGAAGAATCAGAAGACGCAGAAGCAGAATGAGAAGCAGAAGGAGAAATTGAACCAGAAGCAGAAGGAGAAGCAGAAGCAGAAGGAGAAGCATAAGAAGGAGAAGGAGAAGCAGAAAGAGAAGCAGAAAGAGAAGCAGAACGAGAAGCATGAGAAGCAGAAGCAGGAAAAGCAGAAGCAGAAGAAACAGAAGAAGGAGAAGAAGCAGAAGCAGAAGGAGAAGCAGAAACAGAAGGAAAAGTAGAAAGAGAAGCAGAAGAAGCAGAAGAAGCAGCAGCAGGAGAAGCAGAAGCAGAAGAAGCCGAAGAAGCAGAAGCAGAACCTGAAGCAGCAGGAGAAGGAGGAGAAACAGAAGAAGCAGAACCTGGAGAACAGAAGGAGAAGCAGAAGCAGAAAGAGAAGCAAAAGCAGAATGAGAAGCAGAAGAAACAGAAGAAGGAGAGGCAGTAGCAGAAGAAGCAGAAGATGCAGAAGCAGAAGGACAAGCAGAAGGAAAAGCAGAAGAACGAGAAGGAGAAGGACAAGGAGAAACAGAAGCAGAAAGAGAAGCAGAAGAAGGAGCAGGAGAAGGAAAAGCAGCAGGAGAAGCAGAAATAGCTGCAGAAAGAGAAGCAGGAGATGCAGAAACAGGAGAAGCAGAAGCAGAAGAAACAGGAGAAGGACAAGAAGCAGAAGCAGAAGCAGAACCTGAAGCATAAGGAGAAGCATAAGGAGAAGCAGTAGAAGCAGAAGAAGCAGAAGCAGGAGAAACAGAAGCAGAAGAAAAAGAATAAGCAATAGAAGCAGAAGCAGTGGGAGAAGCAGAAGAAGGAGAAGCAGCAGCAGAAGGAGAAGTTGAAGCAGAAATAGAAGCAGAAACAGAAGGAGAAGAAGAACGAGAAACAGGAGAATCAGAATAAGTAGAAGTAGAAGCAGAAAGAGGAGAAGAAGGAGAAGCAGAAGTAGAATCACAAGAAACAGAAGAAGAAGAAGCAGAAGAAACAGTAGCAAAAGAAACAGAAGAAGGAGAAGAGCAGAAGAAGAAGCAGAAGGAGAAGCAGAAGGAGAAGGAGAAGCAGAAAGAGAAGCAGGAGAAGCAGAAGAAGCAGGCGAAGCAGAATCAGAAGAAACAGGAGAAGCCGAAGAAGCAGAAGCAGAATCTGAAGCAGGAGAAACAGAAGAAGCACA
>NW_012310486.1:0-2401 GCF_000151885.1 Dipodomys ordii | reverse complement strand
ATCATCCTGCTGCTTCTGCTTCTGCTTATTCTACTATTTCTGTTTCTTCTGATTCTGCTTCAGATTGTGCTTCTTCTGTTTCTCCTTCTGCTTCAGATTCTGCTTCTGCTTCTTCGGCTTCTACTGTTTCTTCTGCTTCTGCTTCTCCTGCTTCTTCTGCTTCTCCTGCTTCTCTTTCTGCTTCTCCTTCTTCTTCTGCGTCTCCTTCTTCTTCTGCTTCTGCTCTTCTCTTTCTTCTGTTTCTTTTGCTTCTGTTTCTTCTGCTTCTTCTTCTTCTGTTTCTTCTGATGTAACTTCTGCTTCTCCTTCTTCTCCTTTTCTTCCTGCTTCTACTTCGGCTTCTTCTGATTCTCCTGCTTCTCCTTCTTGTTCTCCTTCTGTTTCTGCTTCTCATTCTGCTTCTGCTTCTCCTTCTGCTGCTCTTTCTCCTTCTCCTTCTTCTGATTCTCCCCCTGCTTCTGCTTCTGCTTCTTTTGCTTATTCTTTATCTTCTGCTTCTGCTTCTCCTGCTTCTGTTCTTCTGCTTCTACTGCTTCTCGTTATGCTTCTCCTTATGCTTCTCCTTATGCTGCTTCTTCTTCTTCTTCTTCTTCTTCTTCTTCTTCTTCTTCTTCTTCTTCTTCTTCTTCTTCTTCTTCTTCTTCTTCTTCTTCTTCTTCTTCTTCTTCTTCTTCTTCTTCTTCTTCTTCTTCTCCTTCTTCTGCTTCTGCTACTTCCTGCATCTTCTGCTTCTTCTGCTTCTCATTCTGCTTCTCATTCTGCTTCTGCTTCTCCTTCTGCTTCTATTATTGCTTCTGCTGCTCTTCCTTCTCCTTCTACTACTTCTACTTCTCCTTCAGCGTCTGCTTCTTCTGCTTCTCCTGCTTCTCCTTCTGCATCTTCTTCTGCTTCTGCTTCTCCTGCTTGTTTTTGTGCTTCTTCTGCTGCTTCTCCTTCTGCTGCTACTTCATCTCCTTCTGCTGCTTCTTCTACTTCTCCTTCTGCTTCTCTTTTTGCTTCTCTTTCTGCTTCTGCTTCTTCTGTTTCTCCTGCCTGAATTTCTGGTTCTACTTGTTCTGCTGCTTCTCCTTCTGCTTCTGCTTCTACTTCTGCTTCTGTTTCTGCTTCTTCTGCTTCTTCTCTTTCGGCTTCTCCTGCTTCTGCTTCTTGTGCTTCTCCTGCTTTTCTTTCTGCTTCTCATTCCGCTTCTGCTTCTCCTTCTGCTTCTGCTTCTCCTCCTTCTCCTTCTCCTACTCCTGCTTCTCCTTCAGCTTCTGCTTCTTCTACTTCTCCTGCTTCTCCTTCTGCATCTCCTTCTGCTTGTGCTTGTCCTTATGCTCTTTCTTCTTCTTCTTCTTCTCCTTCTTTTGCTTCTGCTTCTGCTTTTCCTGCTTCTCCTTCTGCTTCTGCTTCGTCTGCTTCTCCTGCTTCTCCTTCTGCATTTTCTTCTGCTTCTGCTTCTCATTCTCCTTCTTCTGCTTCTCCTTCTGCTTCTCCTTCTGCTTCTTCTTCTGCTGCTTTACCTGCTTCTCTTTCTGCTTCTCCTTCTGCTTCTCCTTCTGTTTCTCCTTCTCTTTCTTGTTCTTCTGCTTTTCCTTCGGCTTCTCCTTCTGCTTCAGCTACAACTGCTACTGCTTCTACTTCTTCTGTTTCTTCTGCTTCTCCTTCTGCTTTTGATTCTCTTTCTGCTTCTGCTTCTCCTTCAGCTTCTCATTCTACTTCTCCAGATTCTGCTTCTTCTGCTTCTCCTGCTTCTCCTTCTGCTTCAGGTTCTGCTTCTTCTTCTTCGGATTCTTATGCTTCTGCTTCTCCTGCTTCTGCTTCTTCTGCTTCCCCTCCTTCTCTTTCTGCTTCTCTTTCTGTTTCTGCTTCTCCTTCTGCTTCTGCTTCTTGTCCTTTTCCTGATTCTTCTATTTCTGCTTCTCCTGTTTGTGTATCTCCTGCTTCTCCTTCTGCTGCTCTTTCTGCTTCTCCTGCGGCTTTTCCGTCTCCTGCTCCTTCTGCTTCTCTTTCTGCTTCTCCTTCTGTTTCTCCTTCTCCTTCTCGTTCTTCTGCTTTTCCTTGTGCTTCTCCTTCTGCTTCTGCATCTTCTGCTTCTTCTGCTACTGACTCTGCTTCTTCTGTTTCTTCTGCTTCTCCTTCTGCTTCTCCTTCTGCTTTTGCTTCTCTTTCTGTTTCTGCTTCTCCTTCTGGTTCTCCTTCTTCTCCAGATTCTGCTTCTTCTGCTTCTCCTGCTTCTCCTACTTCTCGTGCTGCTTCTCTTTCTGAGTCTCTTTCTGCTTCTGCTTATCCTTTTGCTTCTCCTACTCCTAATCCTTCTCTTTCGCCTTCTCCTTCTTCTTCTTCTTCTGCTTTTCCTGCTGCTTCTGCTTCTGCTTATTGTACATATTTCTGTTTCTTCTGCTTCTTCTTCAGATTGTGC
>NW_012310485.1:0-2401 GCF_000151885.1 Dipodomys ordii | reverse complement strand
GAGCAGGAGAAGGAAAAGCAGCAGGAGAAGCATAAAGAGCAGCAGAAGGAGAAGCAGGAGATGCAGAAACTTGAGAAGCAGAAGCAGAAGAAACACAAGAAGGACAAGAAGCAGAAGCAGAAGGAGAAGCAGAAACAGAAGGAGAAGCAGGAAGAGAAGGAGGGAAAGCAGAAGAAGCAGAAGCAGGAGGAGAAGCAGGAAAAGAAGAAGAAGGAGAAGCAAAAGGAGAAGCAAAAGAAGGAGAAGCAGAAGCAGAAGCATAAGGACAAGCACAAGCAGAAGGAGGTGCAGAAGGAGAAGCAGGAGAAGCAGAAGAAGCAGAAGCAGAAGGAGAAGCAGAAGCAGAATGAGAAGCAGAAAGAGAAGCAGGAGAAGGACAAGAAGCAGAAGCAGGAGAAGCCGAAAGAGAAGAAGCAGAAGAAGTAGAAACATTAGCAGAAGGAGAAGCAGAAGCAGAAGGAGAAGCAGCAGAAGAAGTAGAACCAGAAATTCAGGCAGGAGAAACAGAAGAAGCAGAAGTAGAAGCAGAAGGAGAAGCAAAAAGAGAAGCACAAGGAGTAGTAAAAGAAGCAGCAGAAGGAGAAGCAGCAGAAGAAGCAGAAAAATAAGCAGGAGAAGCAGAAGCAGAAAGAGAAGTAGAAGCAGAAGAAGCAGAACCAGAAGAAGAAGCAGTAGAAGCATAAGAATCAGAAGCAGGAGAAGCAGAAGCAGAAGAAAAATAAGAAGCATAAGAAGCAGAAATAGAAGCAGAGGGAGAAACAGAAGAAGGAGAAGGAGCAGCAGAAGGTGAAGCAGAAGGAGATGCAGAAGCAGAAAGAGAAGCAGAAACAGAAGGAGAAGTTGGAGAATCAGAAGAAGCAGAAGCAGAAAGAGAAGCAGAAGTGGGAGAAGGAGAAGCAGAAGCAGAAGGACAATCAGGAGAAGCAGAAGAAGCAGAAGCGGGAGAAGCAGAAGAAGAAGAAGAAACAGAAGAAGGAGAAGGAGCAGAAGGAGAAGCAAAAGCAGAAGAAGAAGCAGAACTAGAAACAGAAGCAGAAGAAGCAGAAGCAGAAGAAACAGAAGAAGCTGAAGAAGCAGAAGGAGAACCTGAAGCAGAAGGAGAAGCAGAAGCATCAGAAGCTGGAAAAGCAGAAGCACAAGATACAGAACAAGCAGAAGAAGCAGAAGCAGAACGAGAAGCAGAAGAATAAGAAGGAGAAAGAGAAGGATTAGGAGTAGGAGGAGCAGAAGCAGAATTAGAAGCAGAAAGAGAAGCAGAAGGAGAAGCAGAAGGAGAAACAGAAAAAGCAGAAGCAGGAGAAGCAGAAGCAGAAGCAGAATGAGAAGCACAGGAAGGAGAAATTGAAGGAGAAGGAGAATGAGACGGAGAAGCAGAAGGGGAAGTAGGAGAAGCAGAAGAAGGAGGAGCAGGAGAAGCAGAATCAGAAGAAATAGAAGAAGGAGAAGAGCAGAAGCAGAAGGAGAAACAGAAGCAGAAGGAGAAGCAGAAGAAGCAGAAGCTGAAGCAGAAGATACTGAAAAAGCAGAAAAAGAAGAAGAAGCAGAAGAAGAACAAGCAGGAAAAGCAGAAGGAGAAGGAGAAGGAGAAAGAGAAGGATTAGGAGAAACAGACGGATAAGCAGAAGCAGAAAGAGAAGGAGAAGGAGAAGCAGGAGAAGCAGAATAAGCAGAAGCAGGAGAAGCAGAAGCAGAATGAAAAGTAGAAGAAGGAGAAGGAGAAGGAGAAGCAGAAGGATAAGAAAAAAGAGAAACCGAAGGAGAAGCAGTAGAAGCATAAGCAGAAGAAATAGAAGAAGGAGAAGAAACAGAAGCAGAAAGAGAAACAGAAACAGAAGGAGAAGCAGAAATAGAAGCAGAAGAAGCCGAAGAAGCAGAAGCAGAACATGAAGCGGAAGGAGAAGCAGAAGAAGCAGAATCTGGAGAAGAAGAAGGAGAACCAGAAGGAGAAGCAGAAGCAGAAAGAGAAGCAAAAGCAGAAGGAGAAGCAGAAGAAACAGAAGAAGCAGAATCAGTAGCAGAAGAAGCTGAAGATGCAGAAGCAGAAAGAGAAGCAGAAGGAATAGCAGAAGAACGAGAAGGAGAAGGAGAAACAGAAGGAGAAGAAGAAGGAGAAGCTGAAGGAGAATCAGGAAAGGCAGAAGAAGCAGAATCAGACGGAGAAGCAGAAGAAGGAGAAGGAGAAGCAGAAGCAGAAGTATAAGTAGACGAGAAGTATAAGCTGATGGAGATGCAGAAGGAGTAGCTGGAGAAGCAGAATATGCTGAAGCTGATGGTGAGAAATATGTATAAGAGGCTATCCGGTGAACAGATGCAGAAGTTGAATTGAGAAGCTGACGAAGATTGCTGAATGAGAATCTTGTTATTCTTTATTATGCTGATGTTGGTTGAATCTTTATTATGA
>NW_012310484.1:0-2401 GCF_000151885.1 Dipodomys ordii | reverse complement strand
ACAGAGGAAAGCAAATGATGATAATAATGAATCATAACAACCTATATGTATGTGTATGTCAGAACTCTCACTCCCCACTGCCGGGTAGGTGAGGACTGACTGACTGAGTGAGTGACTGACCCGACCCGTGTTTTGCCCCTCCCGCCGCCCCATCCACCTTGTCGACGGCGAACGCGCGCCATCTAGCCGTGGTTTTGTGAATTGCAGTTTTCTCTCATGAAATGCATGGGGGAAAAAAAAGAACAAACAAACCACGCACTGACTGACTGAGAAAACCGGCCCAGGCTGGCTGGCCCCGAGAGAGACAGCCTTCTATTCAGAGAAGGGGTGGGGTGGGGATGATGATGTGCCTCGTTGGAGTATGGGACCCATGCATAGGCAGGCAGGCAGGCAGGCAGGCTCGGAGTGGGACCGTTGTGTGTTGGAGCGCCAGTACAGTAGCTCAAGCCCCAGGATTGACTGGCAAGTCGAGAGGAAAAGGAGGGAGGGAGTGCGGGCGGGTGGGCGGGCGGGAGAGAGAATTCAAACGAGGGAGAGAGAGAGAGAGAGAGAAACAGACAGACAGACAGACAGACAGACAGACAGAGACAAAGAGAGACACAGAGAGAGAAATAGAGAAACAGAAACAGAGAGACAAGAGACAGAGACGTGGTGAATTGGTCCGGCTGGACTACATACATGCTCTGTCGCGTCCGATCTTTGAGTTTCCTCAAAGATGCGCGCACGCACACACACAGATACACTGAGATGCCCTCTGCCCCCTCTTCTCTCCTCTCCAATTCCCCCGCCCCTCCCCCCTCCCCCCCCGTCAGGCACCAGAAATGAGATCCCTCCCCTTCGCCTATTGCGTCAATTACAAACAAAAGGCAGCGTGAGATTCAAGCAAATTTGTTTTATTTTGTTCCGAGGGTAGGGTTGTGGATTTTGGTGCGGGGGGGGGTGTTCGGAGGTCGTGGTCGTGGTCGAGTAATCGCCTGCGGGGGGGGGTGAGGATGGATGGTTACGCCACCTGCATAGATGGCTCGCATTCCCCTCTGGCTGTCTGGTTGCCGCTGAGTGCTTCAGATATCACCATCCGGTCAGGAAGCAGGGGCTGGAAGATAAAGAGATATTAAAGAGATAATTAGGAGCAGGACTCCAGGGAAGCCCGAAGGCGGGGGGGCGGGGGAGGGATAGAATGGTGGAGAGGAGGGGAGACGGATCTATCCAGGGAACGAGCGACTCCTCCCCCTCTCCCTCCCCCTCCGCAACACGTCGGCTGGCGGTCGAAACCCCGCCCTCCCCCCTCCCCGTCGTCATGGCTACGACAGAGGAAAAGCAAATGATGATAATAATGAATCATAACAACCTATATGTATGTGTATGTCAGAACTCTCACTCCCCACTGCCGGGTAGGTGAGGACTGACTGACTGAGTGAGTGACTGACCCGACCCGTGTTTTGCCCCTCCCGCCGCCCCATCCACCTTGTCGACGGCGAACGCGATCTAGCGGTGGTTTTGTGAATTGCAGTTTTCTCTCATGAAATGCATGGGGGAAAAAAGTTCAAACAAACCACGCACTGAATGACTGAGAAAACCGGCCCAGGCTGGCTGGCCCTGAGAGAGACTGCCTTCTTTTCAGAGAAGGGGTGGGGTGGGGATGATGATGTGCCTCGTTGGAGTATGGGGCCCATGCATAGGCAGGCAGGCAGGCAGGCAGGCTCGGAGTGGGACCGTTGTGTGTTGGAGCGCCAGTACAGTAGCTCAAGCCCCAGGATTGACTGGCAAGTCGAGAGGAAAAGGAGGGAGGGAGTGCGGGAGAGAGAATTCAAACGAGAGAGAGAGAGAGAGAGAGAGACAGACAGACAGACAGACAGACAGACAGACAGACAGACAGAGACAAAGAGAGACACACAGAGAGAAATAGAGAAACAGAAACAGAGAGACAAGAGACAGAGACGTGGTGAATTGGTCCGGCTGGACTACATACATGCTCTGTCGCGTCCGATCTTTGAGTTTCCTCAAAGATGCACGCACGCACACACACAGATACACTGAGATGCCCTTTGCCCCCTCTTCTCTCCTCTCCAATTCCCCCGCCCCTCCCCTCTCCCCCGCCCGTCAGGCACCAGAAATGAGATCCCTCCCCTTCGCCTATTGCGTCAATTACAAACAAAAGGCAGCGTGAGATTCAAGCAAATTTGTTTTATTTTGTTCTGAGGGTAGGGTTGTGGATTTTGGTGCGGGGGGGGGGTCGGAGGTCGAGGGTCGTGGTCGAATAATCGCCTGAGGGGTATAGTTCCATGTAGGCCACGCATTCCTTTTGTGTGCTACGTTATCTATGATTTTGTATTCCCCATATTACACCCGATAGATGAATTTAATAGATAAGATCAAATGAAACCATGTATAAAAATTAGAG
>NW_012310483.1:0-2401 GCF_000151885.1 Dipodomys ordii | reverse complement strand
AAAGCAGAAGGAGAAGCAGAAGGAGAAGTAGAAGAAACAGAAGAAGCAGAAGCAGTAGCAGAAGCAGCAGAAGATGCAGAAGCAGAAGGAGAAGCAGAAGGAAAAGCAGAAGAACGAGAATGAGAAGGAGAAGGAGAAACAGAAGGAGAAGCAGAAAGAGAAGCAGAAGAAGGAGCAGGAGAAGGAAAAGCAACAGGAGAAGCAGAAAGGGCAGCAGAAGGAGAAACAGGAGAAGCAGAAACAGGAGAAGCAGAAGCATAAGAATCCGAAGAAGAAGAAGTAGAACCTGAAGCAGAAGGAGAAGCAGGAGAAGCAGTAGAAGCAGAATCTGGTGAAGCAGAAGGAGAAGCAGAAGGAGAAGCAGAAGCAGAAAGAGAATCAAAATCAGAAAGGGAAGCAGAAGAATCAGAAGAATTAGAAGCAGTAGCAGTTGTACCAGAAGCAGAAGGAGAAGCAGAAGGAAAAGCAGAAGAACGAGGAGAAGGAGAAACAGAAGGAGAAGCAAAAGGAGAAGCAGAAAGAGAAGCAGAAGGAGAAGCAAAAGGAGAAGCAGAAGGAGAAGCAGAAGAAGGAGAAGAAGAAGAAGCAGAAGGAGAAGCAGAAGAAGGAGAAGGAGGAGAAGCAGAAGAAGCAGAAGCAGAAGGAGAAGCAGGAGAAGCAGAAGAAGCAGAAGCAGAAGGAGAAGCAGGAAAATCAGAAGAAGCAGAAGCAAAAGGAGAAGCAAAAGAAGGAGAAGGAGAAGCAGTGGCAGAAGTCGAAGCATAAGCACTAGCACAAGCAGAGGGAGATGCAGAAGGAGAAGCATGAGAAGCAGAAGAAGCAGAAGCTGAAGGAGAAGCACAAGTAGGGGAAGGAGAAGCAGGAGAAGTAGAAGAAGAAGGACAAGCAGAAGCGGAATGAGAAGCAGAAAGAGAAGCACAAGATGCAGAAGCAGGAGAAGCCGAAAAAGAAGAAGCAGAAGAAGCAGAAACAGAAGCTGAAGTAGAAGCAGAAGCAGAAGGAGAAGCAGCAGAAGAAGTAGAACCAGAAATTCAGGCAAGAGAAACAGAAGAAGCAGAAGCAGAAGGAGAAGCATAAAGAGAAGCAGAAGAAGAAGTAGAAGAAGCGGCAGAAGGAGAAGCAGCAGAAGAAGCAGAAAAACAAGCAGGAGAAGCAGAAGCAGAAGCAGAAATAGAAGCAGTAAGAAGCCGAAGAAGCAGAAGGAGAACCTGAAGCACAAGGAGAAGCAGAAGAAGCAGAATCTGGAGAAGAAGAAGGAGAACCAGAAGGAGAAGCAGAAGCAGAAAGACAAGCAAAAGCAGAAGGAGAAGCAGAAGGAGAAACAGAAGAAACAGAAGAAGCAGAAGCAGTAGCAGAAGAAGCTGAAGATGCAGAAGCAGAAAGAGAAGAAGAAGGAATAGCAGAAGAACGAGAAGGAGAAGGAGAAACAGAAGGAGAAGCAAAAGGAGAAGCAGAAAGAGAATCAGGAAAAGCAGAAGCAGACGGAGAAGCAGAAGAAGGAGAAGGAAAAGAAGAAGCAGAAGAAGAATCACAAGGAAAAGCACAAGCACAAGCAGAAGGAGATGCAGAAGGAAAAGCAGGAGAAGCAGAAGAAGCAGAAGCAGAAGGAGAAGAAGAAGGAGAAGAAGAAGAATCAGAAGAAGCAGAAGCAGAAGTAGAAAGAGAAGCCGACGAAGAGAAGCAGAACGAGAAGCAGGAGAAGCAGAAGAAGCAGAAGCAGGAGAAGCAGAAGAAGAAGAAACAGAAGAAGGAGAAGGAGCAGAAGCAGAAGGAGAAGCAGAAGCAGAAGGAGAAGCAGAAAGAGAAGCAGGAAAAGCAGAAGAAGCAGAAGCAGGAGAAGCAGAAGCAGAAGAAACAGGAGAAGGACAAGAAGCACAAGCAGAAGGAGAAGCAGAAACAGAAGGAGAAGCAGAAAGAGAAGGAGGGGAAGCAGAAGAAGCAGAAGCAGGAGAAGCAGAAGCATACGAATCCGAAGAAGCAGAAGCAGAACCTGAAGCAGAAGGAGAAGCAGGAGAAGCAGAAAAAGCAGAATCTGGAGAAGCAGAATGACAAGCTGAAGGAGAAGCAGAAGCAGAAAGAGAATGAAAAGCAGAAGGAGAAGCAGAAGAAACAGAAGAAGCAGAAGCAGTAGCAGTTGCAGCAGAAGCAGAAGGAGAAGCAGAAGGAAATCAGAAGCACGAGAAGAAGGAGAAACAGAAGCAGAAGCAGAAGGAGAATCAGAAGGAGAAGCAGAAGAAGCAGAAGGAGAAGCAGAAGGCGAAGCAGAAGCAGAAGAAGCAGCAGAAGGAGAAGCAGAAGCAGAAGAAGATGCAGAAGGAGAAGCAGGAGAAGCAGAAGAAGCAGACGCTGAAGGAGAAGTAGAAGTAGTAGAAGGAGAAGGAAGAGCAGTAGAAGCAATGAT
>NW_012310482.1:0-2401 GCF_000151885.1 Dipodomys ordii | reverse complement strand
ACCTCGCTGTGCCCCGCGATGTGTCCCGTTGTGTCCCCAGCTGTGTCCCCGCTCTGTCCTGCTGTGTTCCCGCTGTATCGACGCTGTGTCCCACTTTGTCCCGCTGTGTCCTCGCTGTGTTCCCAGCTGTGTCCCGCTGTGTACCCCTCTGTGTCCCCCTCTGTGTCCCGCTGTGTTCCCCGTTGTGTCCCGCTGTGTCCCGCTGTGTCCCCCGCTGTGTCCCTGCTATGTCCCCGCTGTGTCCTGCTGTAAATTGCTGTGTCCCCCGCTGAGTCCCGCTGTGTCCTCGCTGTGTCCCGCTGTGTCCCCTATGTGTCCCCCGCTGTGTCCCATTGTGTCCCGCTGTGTCCCCCACTGTTTCCCCCGCTGTGTACGGCTGTGTCCCCCGCTGTGTCCCCCTTTGTCCACTGCTGTGTCCCCGCTATGTCCCGCTTTTTCCCCGGCTGTGTCCCACTGTGTCCTCACTGTGTCCCCCGCTGTGTCCCACTGTGTCCTCGCTGTGTCCCGCTGTGTCCCCCGCTTTGTCCCGCTGTGTCCCACTGTGTCTCCGCTGTGTCTCGCTGTGTCCCGCTGTGTCCCCGGTGTGCCCGCTGTGTCCCGCTGTGTAACACGCTGTGTCCAGCTGTGTCACCTCTGTGTCCCGCTGTGGCCCATCTCTGTCTCCGCTGTCCCCCGCTGTGTCCCCCGCTGTGTCCCACTGTGTCCCGCCGTGTCCCCCGCTTTTTCCTGCAGTGTCCGTGCAATGTCCCCGCTGTGTCCCGCTGTGTCACACTGTGTCCCGTGGTATCCCACTTTGTCCCCCGCTGTTTCCCCGCTGTGGCCCACGCTGAGTCCCCTCTGTATCGACAATGTGTCCCGCTGTGTCCCGCTGTGTCCTCGCTATGTTCCCCGCTGTGTTCCGCTGTGTCCCCTGCTGTGTCCCCTGCGGTGTCCTCTCTGTGTACCCCGCTGTGTCCCGCTGTGTCCTCGCTGGGTCCCCCGCTGTGTCCCGCTGTGTTCCCTGCTGTGTCCCGCTGAGTCCCGCTGTGTCCACGCTGTGTCCCGCTGTGTCCCCGCTGTGTGCCCTCTGTGTCCTGCTGTGTATCCCGCTGTGTCCAGCTGTGTCACCGCGGTGTCCCGCTGTGGACCTTCTCTGTCTGTGCTGTGTACCGCTTTGTCCCCCGCTTTGTTCCGCTGTGTCTCGCTGTGTCCCACGCTCTGTCCCTCACTGTGTCCCGCAGTGTCCCCCGCTGTGTCCCGTTGTGTCCCCCACCTAGTCCCCGATGTGTCACCACTGTGTCCCGCAGTTTCCTCGCTGTGTCCCCTGCTGTATCCCTCTCTGTCCCCCGCTGTGTCTCACGCTTTGTCCCCGCTGTGTCCCACTGTGTCCCGCTGTGCACGGCTGTGCCCCCAATGTGTCCCGTAGTGTCCACAGCTGTGTACCACGCTATGTAACGCTGTGTCCCCGCTTTATCGACGCTGTGTCCCGCTGTGTCCCGCTGTGTCCTCGCTGTGTTCCCCGCTGTGTCCCGCTGTGTCCCCTGCTATGTCCCCCGCTGTGTCCTCGCTGTGTCCCCTGCTGTGTCCCGCTGTGTCCTCACTGGGTCCCCCACTGTGTCCCGCTGTGTCCCCCGCTGTGTCCCGCTGTGTCCGGCTGTGTCCCGCTCTGTACCCGCTGTGTCCCTCTGTGTCCCGCTGTGTCCCCGCTCTGTGCCTGCTGTGTCCCGTTGTGTCGCCTGCGGTGTCCCGTTGTGTCGCCCGCTTTGTCCCACTGTGTCCCACTGTGTCCCCGCTGTTTCCCGCTGTGTCCCGCTGTGTCCCCGCTGTGTGCACGCTGTGTCCCGCTGTGTACCACGCTGTGTCCAGCTATGTCACCGCCTTGTCTCGCTGTGGCCACTCTCTGTCTCCACTGTCCCCCGCTGTGTCCCCCGCTGTGTCCCACTGTGTTCAGGCAGGGTCACTGCTGTTTCCCGCTGTGTCCCGCTGTGTTCCGTGGTGTCCCTCTTTGTCCCCCGCTGTGTCCCCCGCTGAGTCCCCGCTGTGTCACCGCTGTGTCCCACTGAGTCCTCGCGGTGTCCCCCGCTGTCTCCAGCTCTGTCCCCCGCTGTGTCTCACGCTTTGTCCCCGCTGTGTCCCACTGTGTCCCGCTGTGTCCCGCTGTGCCTCCACTGAGTCCCGTTGTGTCTACAGCTGTGTACCACGCTGTGTAATGCTGTGTGCCCGCTGTATCGACGCTGTGTCCCGCTGGGTCCCGCTGTGTCCTCACTGTGTCCCCCGCTGTGTTCCCCGCTGTGTCAAGCTTTGTTCCTCGCTGTGTCCTCACTGTGTTTCCCACTTTGTTCCGCTGTGTACCCCTCTGTGTCCCCCGCTCTATCCCGCAATGTACCCCACTGAGTCCTGCTAGTCCTCGCTGTATCCCCCG
>NW_012310481.1:0-2401 GCF_000151885.1 Dipodomys ordii | reverse complement strand
CCAGCTGGGTCCTCTGCTGTTGCCCCGCTATGTCCAGCTGTGTCGCCGGCTGTGTCCCCCGCTGTGTCCCCGCCGTGTCCCGTTGTGTCCCATTGTATCCCTGATGTGTCCCGTTATGTCCCGCTGTGTCCTTGCTCTGTTCCCTGCTGTGTCCCGCTGTGTCCCCGTTGTCCCCCGCAGTGTCCCGCTGTGTCCCGCTGTGTTCCCCGCGGTGTCCCGCTGTTTCCTCCACTATGTCCCGCGCTGTTTCCCGCTGTGTCCCCCGCTGTGTCCCGCTGTGTCCGGCTGTGTCCCGCTGTGTCCTGTTGTGTCCTCGCTGTGTCCCCGCTGTGTCCCTCTGTGTACCCCGCTGTGTCCAGCTGTGTCTCCGCTGTGCCCCGCTGGGCCGGCTGTGTCCTTGCTGTGTATCCCGCTGTGTCCAGCTGTGTCCCCGCTGTGTCCCGCTGTGTCCCCCGCTGTGACCCGCTGTGTCCCGCTGTGTCCCCCGCTGTGTCCCGCTGTGTCCTGCTGTGCCCCGCTGTGTCCCCCTATGTCCCGCTCTGTCCGGCTGTGTCCCTGCTGTGTCCCCGCTGTGTCCCCCGCTGTGTCCCGCTGTTTCGCCGCTGTGTCCCGCGCTGTGTCCCGCTGTGTCCCACACTGTGTCCTCCGCTGTGTCCCGCTGTGTCCCTCACTGTGTCCTCCGCTGTGTCCCTCCCGCTGTGTCCTCATTGTGTCCTCTGCTGTGTCCTGCTGTGTCCCGCTCTTTCCTACTGTGTCCCTCTGTGTCCCGTTGTGTCCTCGCTGTGTCCCCGCTGTGTCCCCACTGTGTTCCTTGCTGTGTCCCCGCTGTGTCCCTGCTGTGTCAGACTGTGTCTCGCTGTGTCCTCATTGTGTCCTCCGCTGTGTCCCGCTGTGACCCCCCCTGTGTCCCGCTGTTTCCTGCTGTGTCCCGCTCTGTCCCGCTTTGTCACTCTGTGTCCTCGCTGTGTCCCTGCTGAGTCCCTAGTATACCCCGCTGTGTCCAGCTGTGTCCCCACTTTGTACCTCTGTGTCCCGCTGTGTTCTCGCTGTGTCCCCGCTGTGTCCCCCTGTGTACCGCGCTCTGTCCAGCTGTGTCCCCGCTGTGTCCTGCTGTGTCCCGCTGTGTCCCGCTTTGTCCCAGCTGTGTCCCGCTGTGTCCCCCTCTGTGTCCTGCTGTGTCCCCCGCTGTGTCCCGATGTGTCCCCGCTGTGTCCGCCGCTGTGTCCCGCTGTGTCCACGCTGTATCCCCCGATGTGTCCCCCACTGTGTCCCGCTGTGTCCACCGCTATGTCCCCTGCTGTGTCCCGCTGTGTCCTCCTCTGTGTCCCGCTGTGTCCCCTGCTGTGTCCCCACTGTGTCCACCGCTGTGCCCCGCTGTGTCCCCGCTGTGTCCAGCTGTGTCCTAGCTGTGTCCCTCTGTGTCCCGCTGTGTTCTCGCTGTGTCCCGCTGTGTCCCCGCTCTGTCCAGCTGTGTCCTCGCTGTGTCCCTCTGTGTCCCGCTGTGTTCTCGCTGTGTTCCCGCTGTGTCCCCCTGTGTACCACGCTCTCTCCAGCTGTGTCCCCGCTGTATCCCGCTGTGTCCAGCTTTGTCCCCCGCTGTGTCCTCGCTGTGTCTCGCTATGTCTCCGCTTTGTCCCCTCTTTGTTCCCCGCTGTGTCCCCACTGTGTTCCCGCTGTGTCCCCCGCTGTGTCCCTCGCTGGGTCCCTCTGTGTCCCCCGCTGTGTCCCGCTGTGTCCCTGCTGTGTCCCGCTGTGCCCCCGCTGTGTCCCTCGCTGTGTCCCACAGTGTCCCCCGCTGAGTCCCCCGCTGTGTCCCCTCTGTGTCCACCGCTGTGTCCCGCTGTGTCCCCTCTTTGTCCACCGCTGTGTCCCGCTGTGTCCCCGCTGTGTCCCCCGCTGTGTTCCGCTCTGTCCCGGGTGTCTCAAGCTGTGTCCTGCTGTGTCCTCTCTTGTCCCCTGATGTGTCCCGCTGTGTCACCGCTGTCCCCAACTGTGTCCCCAACTGTGTAACGCTGAGTCCCCCGATGTGTCCCGCTGTGTCACCCACTGTGTCCCGCTGTGTCTCCCTCTGTGTCCCTCTGTGTCCACAACTGTGTCCCCGCTGTGACCCCGCTGTGTCCCCAGCTGCATCCCGCTGGGTCACACTGTGTCCTGCAATTTCACCTGCTGTGACACTATGTGTCCCCGCTGTGTCCCGATATGTCCTAGCTCTGTTCCCCGCTATATCACGCTGTGACCCTGTTGTCCCCCGATGAGTACCGCTGTGACACACTGTGTTCCCCGCTGTGTCACGCTGTTTTCCTCCACTATGACCCCCGCATGAGTCCCATTATGTCCCTGCAGTGTACCGCTGTGTCACCCGCTGTGTCCACTCTGAGTCTCGCTATGTCCCCGCTGTGTC
>NW_012310480.1:0-2401 GCF_000151885.1 Dipodomys ordii | reverse complement strand
AGAAACACAAGAAGCAGAAGCAGGAGAAGCCTTATAGAGAAGAAGCAGAAGAAGCAGAATCAGAAGTAGAAGTAGAAGCAGAAGGAGAAGCAGCAGAAGAAGTAGAATTAGAAATTCAGGCAGGAGAAACAGAAGAAGCAGAAGGAGAAGGCGAAGCAAAAAGAGAAGGAGAAGGAGAAGGAGAAGAAGCAGCAGAAGGAGAAGCTGCAGAAGAAGCAGAAAAACAAGCAGGAGAAGCAGAAGCACAAAGAGAAGTAGAAGCAGAAGAAGCAGAAGCAGAAGAAGAAGCAGTTGAAGCATAAGAAGCAGAAGAAGGAGAATCAGAAACAGAAGAAATGAAGAAGCATAAGATGCAGAAGCAGATGGAGAAACAGAAGTAGGAGAAAGAGCAGCAGAAGGTGAAGCAGAAGGAGATGCAGAAGCAGAAAGAGAAGCAGAAACAGAAGGAGAAGAAGAAGGAGAAGTTGGAGAATCAGAAGAAGCAGAAGCAGAAAGAGAAGGAGAAGAAGGAGAAGCAGAAGGAGAAGGACTAGCAGGAGAAGCAGAAGAAGCAGGAGCGGGAGAAGCAGAAGAAGAAGAAACAGAAGAAAGAGAAGGAGCAGAACGAGAAGCAGAAGGAGAAGCAGAAGCAGAAAGAGAAGCAGAAGAAGCAGAAGAAGCAGTAGCAAGAGAAGCAGAAGCAGAAGAAACAGAAGAAGCTCCAAGAAGCAGAAGGAGAACCTGAAGCAGAAGGACAAGCAGAAGCTGCAGAAGTTGGAAAAGCATAAGCAGAAGAAACAGAACAAGGAGAAGAAGCAGAAGCAGAACGCGAAGCAGAAGAAGAAGAAGGAGAAAGAGAAGGATTAGGAGTAGGAGGAGCAGAAGGAGAATCAGAAGCAGAAAGAGAAGCAGAAGGAGAAGCAGAAGGAGAAACAGAAGAAGCAGAAGTAGGAGAAGCAGAAGCAGAATGAGAATGAGAAGCACAATAAGGAGAAATTGAAGGAGAAGGAGAATGAGACGGAGAAGCAGAAGGAGAAGTAGGAGAAGCAGAAGAAGAAGCAGGAGAAGCAGAAGCAGAAGAAACAGAAGAAGGAGAAGAGCAGAAGCAGAAGCAGACGGAGAAGCAGAAGCAAAAGGAGAAGCAGAAGAAGCAGAAGCTGAAGCAGAAGACTAAGAAACAGAAAAAGCAGAAGAAGCAGAAGAAGAAGCAGCAGGAGAAGCAGAAGAAGAAGAAGGAGTAGGAGAAAGAGAAGGATTAGGAGTAGGAGAAACAGAAGGATAAGCAGAAACAGAAAGAGAAGGAGAATGAGAAGGAGAAGCAGGAGAAGTAGAAGAAGCAGGATAAGTAGAAGAAGCAGAAACAGGAGAAGCAGAAGCAGAATGAAAAGCAGAAGAAGGAGAAATTGAAACAGAAGAAGATGCAGAAGGAGAAGCAGGAGCAGTAGTAGAAGCAGAAGAAGGAGAAGCAGAAGGAGAAGCATAAAGAGAAACAGAAGGAGAAGCAGGAGAAGCAGAAGCAGGAGAAGCAGAATCAGAAGAAATAGAAGAAGGAGAAGAAGCAGAAGCAGAAAGAGAAGCAGAAACAGAAGGAGAAGCAGAAATAGAAGCAGAAGAAGCCGAAGAAGCAAAAGCAGAATCTCAAGCAGAAGGAGAAGCAGGAGAAGCAGAAGAAGCAGAATTTGGAGAAGAAGAAGGAGAACCAGAAGGAGAAGCAGAAGCAGAAAGAGAAGCAAAAGCAGAAGGAGAAGCAGAAGGAGAAGCAGAAGAAACAGAAGAAGCAGAATCAGTAGCAGAAGAAGCTGAAGATGCAGAAGCAGAAAGAGAAGCAGAAGGAATAGCAGAAGAACGAGAAGGAGAAATAGAAGGAGAAGCTGAAGGAGAAGCAGGAAAAGCAGAAGAAACAGAAGCAGACGGAGAAGCAGAAGAAGGAGAAGGAGAAGCCGGAGCAGAAGAAGAAGCAGAAGGAAAAGCACAAGCAGAAGGAGATGCAGAAGGAGAAGCAGGAAATGCAGAAGACGCAGAAGCAGAAGGAGAAGAAGGAGAAGAATCAGAATCAGAAGAAGCAGAAGCAGAAATTGAAAGAGAAGCCGACGAAGAGAAGCTGAACGAGAAGCAGGAGAAGCAGAAGAAGCACAAGCGGGAGAAGCAGAAGAAGAAGAAACAGAAGAAGGAGAAGGGCAGAAGCAGAAGGAGAAGCAGAAAGAGAAGCAGGAAAAGCAGAAGAAGCAGAAGCAGGAGAAGCAGAAGGAGAAGAAACAGGAGGACAAGAAGCAGAAAGAGAAGCAGTAGAAGCAGAAGAAGCAGGAAAAGCAGAAGCAGAAGAAAGAGAAGAAGAAGAAGACGAAGAAGAAGAAGAAGAAGAAGAAGAAGAAGAAGAAGAAGAAGAAGAAGAAGAAGAAGAAGAAGAAGAAGAAGAAGAAGA
>NW_012310479.1:0-2402 GCF_000151885.1 Dipodomys ordii | reverse complement strand
TCAGGACACAGTGGTACACAAGGGGACACAGCGGGGGACACAGCGAACATACTGCGGAGGACACAGCGGGCGACACAGCGAGGACACAGTGGGACACAGCGAGACACAGCAGGACACAACAAGGGACACAGCGGGACAGAGCGGGGGACACAGCGGGGGATACAGCGGGACACAGCGGGGTACACAGCGAGGACACAGCAAGACACAGTGGGACACAGCGGGGACACAGCAGGGACACAGCGGGCGACACAGTGGTACACAGCGAGGGCACAGCAGGGGATACAGCGGGACACAGCAGCAGACACAGTGGGACAAAGCAGGACACAGCGGGACACAGCGGGATACAGCGGGATACAGCGGGGGACACAGCGGGGGACACAGTGGAGACACAGCAGGAGATACAACCGGACACATCGGGGACACAGCGGGGGACACAGAGTGGGACACAGTGGAGGACAAAGCGGGACAACAAGGGACACAGCGGGACACAGCGGGACACAGCGGGACACAGCGCGGACACAGTGTGGGACACAGCGGGACACAGCGGCGGACACAGTGGGACAAAGAGGGACACAGCGGGGGACACAGCGGGGGACACAGCAGGACACAGCGAGGGACACAGCGGGACACAGCGGGGGACAAAGCGAAGACACAGCGGGACCCAGCGGGACACATCATCGATACAACGGGGACACAGCGGGACACAGCGGGTTACACAGCTGGGGACACAACGGGACACAGCAGGGGACACAGGGAGGACACAGCGGAACACAGCGTTGGATACAGCGAGGATACAGAGGGACACAGCGTGACACAGCGGGGACACAGCAGGGACACAGCAGGGACACAGTGGGACACAACGGGACACAGCGGGGGACAGAGCAGGACACAGCATTGGACACAGCGGGGGAAACAACAGGACACAACGGGGAACACAGTGAGGAAACAGCGGTACCCAGCGTGACACAGCGTCCATACGGTGGGGGACAAAGCGGGACATCTCGGGACACTGTGTGACACAGTGGGACACAGCGGGGACACTGCAGGGACACAGCGGGACAAAGCGGGGGACACAGCGGGACACAGCGGGACACAGCGGGGGACACAACGGGGGACAGCAGGGGACAGAGAGGGGACACAGCGGGACACAGCGGGGACACAGCTGGACACAGCAGGGTACACAGCGGGACACAGCGGGCACACAGTGGGGACACAGCGGGACACATCGGGACACACCGGGGACACAGCGGGACACAGAGGCGACACAGAGGGGACTCAGCGGGGGACACAGCGGGGGACAAATCAGGACACCATGGGACACAGTGTGACACAGCGTGACACAGCGGGGGCACAGTGGGGGTCAGCGGGACACAGTGGGGGGCCCAGCGAGGACACAGTGGGACACAGCGGTGGACACAGCGAGGACACAGTGGGGGACACAGCGGGGACACAGCGGGACACAGCGGGGATCACAGCGAGGACACAGCGGGACCCAGCGGGACAAAGTGTCGATATAGCGGGGACACAGCGTTACACAGCGTGGTACACAGCTGTGAACACAACGGGACACAGTGGGGGCACAGCGGGACACAGCGGGACACAGTGGGGGCACAGCGGGGACAAAGCTTGAGACACAGCTGGGTACAGAGCGGGAGACAGCGGGGGACACAGCGAGGACACAGCGGGACACAGCGCTGACACTGCGGGGGACACAGCGGGGGACACAGCGGGGGACACAGCGGTGGCCACAGCCGGACACAGCGGGACACAGCGGGGGACACAGGGGGGACCCAGCGGGACCCAGCGCGGGACACAGCGAGGACACATTGGGACACAGCGGGGACACAGCGGGACTCAGCAGGGGACACAGCAGTACACAGCTGGACACAGTGCATCACAGCGAGGGACACAGAGGGGTACATAGCGGGACACAGTGGGGAACACAGCGAGGACACAGCGGGACCCAGCGGGACACAGCGGGGGACACAGCCGGACACAGCAGGGACACAGCGGGGACACAGCAGAACCCAGCAGGACACAGCGGGTACACAGCGGGACACAGCGGGACACAGCGGGGGACACAGCCAGACACAGCAGGGACACAGTAGGACACAGCGTGGGACAAAGCGGGAGACAGCGGAGGACACAGCGAGGACACAGCTGGACACAGCGGGGACACAGAGGGGACTCAGCAGGGGACATAGTGGGGAAAAAGCGGGACACCACGGGACACAGTAGGACACAGCGGGACACAGCAGGACACAGTGGGGGACACAGCGGGACACAGCGGGGGGCACAGCGGGACACAGCGGGGGCACAGAGGGGACTCAGCAGTGGACAAAGCGTGGGACAAATCGGGACACCACAGGACACAGTGGGACACAGCGGGACACAGCGGGGAT
>NW_012310478.1:0-2402 GCF_000151885.1 Dipodomys ordii | reverse complement strand
TCATGCTGTATCGACGCTGTGTCCCGTTGTGTCCCGCTTTGTCCTCGCTGTGTCCCCCGCTTTCTCCCGTTTTGTCCCACGCTGTGTCCCGCTGTGTCCTCGCTCTGTCTCACGCTGTGTTCCACTGTGTCCCTGCTTTGTCCCCCGGTGTGTCCCACTGTGTCCCGCTGTGTACCATGCTGTGTCCTGCCATGTTCCCGCAGTGTCCTCGCTGTGTCCCGCTGTGTCCAGCTGTGTCCCGTGGTGTCCCGCTTTGTCCCCCGCTGTGTCCCCCAGTGAGTCCCCGCTGTGTCGCCACTGTGTCCCGCTGTGTCCCCCGCAGTGTCCCGCTGTGTCTACTGCTGTGTCCCTGCTGTGTCCCACTGTGTCCCGATGTGTCCCGCTGTGTCCTCGCTGTGTCCTACGCTGTGTTCTGCTGTGTCCTCGCTGTGTCCCCCGGTGTGTCCCTTTGTGTCCCCAGCTGTGTACCCGCTGTGTCCCGCTGTGTCCCGCTGTGTCCCCGCTGTATTGACGCTGTGTCCCGCTGTGTCCTCGATGTATTCCCCGCTGTGTCCCGGTGTGTACCCCTCTGTGTCCCCCTCTGTGTCCTGCTGTGTCCCCCGTTGTTTCCCGCTGTGTCCCGCTGTGTACTGATGTGTTCCGCTGTGTCCCCCGCTGTGTCCCACTGTGTCCCGCTGTGTACTGCTGTGTTCCGCTGTGTCCCCCGCTGTGTCCCGCTGTATCCTCCCTTTTGTCCCCCGCTGTGTCCACCTGTGTCCTCGCTGTGTCCCCGCTGTGTCCCTCCTGTGTCCCCTGCTGTGTCCCGCTGTGTTCTCTGCTGTGACCCGCTGTGTCCTGCTGTGTCCTCGCTGTGTCTCTGCTGTGTCCTCCTGTGTCCCATGCTGTGTCCCGCTTTGTCCCGCTTTGTTCCTGCTGTGACCCGCTGTGTCCCGCTGTGTCCCCGTTGTGTCCCCGCTGTGTCCCGCTTTGTACCCCGCTGTGTCCAGCTTTGTCCCCGCTGTGTCTCGATGTGTTCCACGTTTTGTCCCCCACTGTGTTCCGCTGTGTCCCCCGCTGTGTCCCGCACTGTGTCTCGCTGTGTCCCCGCAGGGTCACCGCTGTTTCCCCTGGGTCCCGCTAGGTCCCCCGATGTGTCCTGCTGTGTCCACCGCTGTGTCCCCCGCTGTGTCCCGCTGTGTCCCGCTGTGTCCTCACTGTATCCCCCGCTCTGTCCCGCTGTGACCTCACTGTGTCCCCCGTTGTTTCCTGCTGTGTCCCCCGCTGTGTCCCACTGTGCCACGCTGTGTCCCACTCTGTCCCCGATGTGTCCCGCTGTGTCCCCGCTGAGTCCAGCAGTGTCCCCCGCTCTGTCCCCCGCTTTGTCTGGCTGTATCTTCCACTGTGTCCCGCTGTGTCCCCCGCTTTGTCCCGCTCTGTGCTTCCGCAGTGTCTCCGCTTTGTCCTGCTGTGTCCCACTCTGTCCCGTGCTGTCCCGCTTTGTCCCCTGCTGTGTCCCCCGCTGAGTCCCATCTGTGTCCTTACTGTGTTCCGCTGTGTCCTCGCTGTGTCCCCTGCTGTGTCCCGCTGTGTCCCACTGTGTCCCCCGCTGTGTACCCGCACTGTCCCCTCTGTGTCCCTGCTATGTCTCGCTGTGTCCTCGCTGTGTCACCCGCTGTCTACAGCTTTGTCCCCCGCTGTGTCGCGCTGTGTCCCGCTGTGTCCTCGCTGTGTCCCCCGCTGTGTCCTGCTGTGTCCCCGCTGTGTCCCCCGCTGTGTCCCGCTGTGTCCCCGCAGTGTCACCGCTGTGTCCAGCTGTGTACTGCTCTGTCCCGTGGTGGCCCGCTGTGTCCAGCTGTGTCCCCGCTCTGTCCCGCTGTGTCCTCACTGTGTCCCCCGTTGTCCCATGCTGTGTCCCCCGCTGTGTCCGACTGTGTCACGCTGTGTCTCGCTCTGTCCCCGATGTGTCCCGCTGTGTCCCGATGTGTCCCTTGCTGTGTCCCCCTGTGTCCCGCTGTGTCCCGCTGTGTCCCGCTGTGTCCCCCACTGTGTCCCGTTGTGTCCCAGCTGTGTACCCCGCTGTGTCCCCCTGTGTCGTCGCTGTTTCGACGCTGTGTCCCGCTGTGTCCTCGCTGTGTTCCCCACTGTGTCCCGCTGTGACCCCCACTCTCTCCTGCGCTCTGTCCCCTGCTGAGTCCCCGCTGTGTCCTCGCTGTGTCCCCGCTGTGTCCCGTTGTGTCCCCAGCTGTGTACTTCGCTGTTTCCCGCTGTGTCCCCGCTCTACCGACGCTGTGTCCCGCTGTGTCCTCGCTGTGTCCCCCGCTCTGTCCCGCTGTGTACCCCACTGTGTCCTGCTGTCTTCTGCTTTGTACCCCCACTGTGTCCCCGCTGTGTCCCGCTGTGTATCCCGCTGTGTCCAGCTTGAT
>NW_012310477.1:0-2402 GCF_000151885.1 Dipodomys ordii | reverse complement strand
TTCTGCTCTTCTCCTTCTTCTGTTTCTTTTGATTCTGTTTCTTATGCTTCTTCTTCTGTTTCTTCTGATTCTACTTCTGCTTCTCCTTCTTCTCTTCTTTCTGCTTGTACTTCTGCTTCTTCTGATTCTCCTGTTTCTCCTTCTTGTTCTCCTTCTGTTTCTGCTTCTCTTTCTGCTTCTGCTTCTCCTTCTGCTGCTCGTTCTCCTTCTCCTTCTTCTGCTTCTCCCACTGCTTCTGCTTCTGCTTCTTTTGCTTATTCTTTTTCTTCTGCTTCTGCTACTCCTGCTTCTGCTTCTTCTGCTTCTACTGCTTCTCCTTCTTCTTCTTCTTCTTCTTCTTCTTCTTCTTCTTCTTCTTCTTCTTCTTCTTCTTCTTCTTCTTCTTCTTCTTCTTCTTCTTCTTCTTCTTCTTCTTCTTCTTCTTCTTCTTCTCTTTCTTCTGCTTCTTCCTTTCCTGCTTCTTCTGCTTCTACTGCTTCTCTTTCTGCTTCTCATTCTGCTTCTGCTTCTGCTTCTCCTTCTGCTTCTCCTATTGCTTCTCCTGCCCTTCCTTCTCCTTCTCCTACTTCTGCTTCTCCTTCTGCTTTTGCTTCTTCTTCTTCTCCTGCTTCTCCTTCTGCATCTTCTTCTGCTTCTGCTTCTCCTTCTGCTGCTTCTTCTGCTTCTGCTTCTCCTTCTTCTGCTTCTCCTTCTGCTTCTCCTTCTGCTTCTCCTTCTGCTGCTCCTTCTCCTTCTCGTTCTGCTTCTGATTCTCCTTCTGCTCTTCCTACTCCTAATCCTTCTTTTTCTCCTTCTCCTTCTTCTTCTTCTGCTTCTCATTCTGCTTCTGCTACTGCTTCTTCTGCTTGTTCTGTATCTTCTGCTTCAGGTCCTGCTTCTGCTTCTTCAGCTTCTTCTGTTTCTTCTGCTTCTGCTTCTCCTGCTACTGCTTCTTCTCCTTCTCTTTCTGCTTCTCCTTCTGCTTCTGCTTCTCCTTCTTCTCCTTCTACATCTTCTGTTTCTTCTTCTTCTTCTGCTTCTCCCGCTTCTGCTTCTTCTGCTTCTCCTTCCTTTCCTCTGCTTCTGCTTCTCCTTCTCCTTCTTCTGCTTCTCTTTCTGCTTCTGCTTCTTCTGATTCTCCAACTAATCCTTCTTCTTCTCCTTCTGTTTCTACTTCTCTTTCTGCTCCTCCATCTCCTTCTGCTTCACCTTCTGCTGCTCCTTCTCCTTCTTCTCCTTCTCCTTCTTCTGTTTCTCCCTCTGCTTCTGCTTCTGCTTCTTATGTTTCTTCTTGTTCTTCTGCTTCTGCTTCTCCTGCTTCTGCTTCTTATGCTTCTACTGCTTCTTCTTCTGCTTCTTCTGCTTCTGCTTCTTCTGCTTCTACTTCTCTTTCTGCTTCTGCTTCTCCTGCTTGTTTTTCTGCTTCTTCTGCTGCTTCTCCTTCTGCTGCTTCTTTTACTACTCCTTGTGCTTCTCTTTTTGCTTCTCTTTCTGCTTCTGCTTCTTCTGTTTCTCCTGCCTGAATTTCTGGTTCTACTTCTTCTGCTGCTTCTCCTTCTGCTTCTGCTTCTTCTTCTGCTTCTGTTTCTGCTTCTTCTGCTTCTTCTCTTTCGGCTTCTCCTGCTTCTGCTTCTTGTGCTTCTCCTGCTTCTCTTTTTGCTTCTCATTCCGCTTCGGCTTCTCCTTCTGCTTCTCCTCCTTCTCCTTCTCCTACTTCTGCTTCTCCTTCAGCTTCTGCTTCTTCTGCTTCTCCTGCTTCTCCTTCTGCATCTCCTTCTGCTTGTGCTTGTCCTTATGCTTCTTCTTCTGCTTCTCCTTCTCCTTCTTTTGCTTCTCCTTTTGCTTCTGCTTCTTCTGATTTCCTGCTTCTCCTTCTGCTTCTGCTTCTTCTGCTTCATCTGCTTCTCCTTCTGCATCTTCTTCTGCTTCAGCTTCTCCTTCTCCTTCTTCTGCTTCTCCTTCTGATTCTCCTTCTGCTTCTTCTTCTTCTGCTTTACCTGCTTCTCATTCTGCTTCTCCTTCTGTTTCTCCTTCTCCTTCTTGTTCTTCTGCTTTTCCTTTGGCTTCTCCTTCTGTTTCTGCTACAACTGCTACTGCTTCTACTTCCTCTGTTTCTTCTGCTTCTCCTTCTGCTTTTGATTCTCTTTCTGCTTCTGCTTCTCCTTCAGCTTCTCGTTCTGCTTCTCCAGATTCTGCTTCTTCTGCTTCTCCTGCTTCTCCTTCTGCTTCAGGTTCTGCTTCTTCTTCTTCGAATTCTTATGCTTCTGCTTATTCTGCTTCTGCTTCTTCTGCTTCCCCTCCTTCTCTTTCTGCTTCTCCTTCTGTTTCTGCTTCTCCTTCTGCTTCTGCTTCTTGTCCTTTTACTGATTCTTCTACTTCTGCTTCTCCTGTTTCTGCATCTCCTGCTTCTCCTTCTGCTGCTC
>NW_012310476.1:0-2402 GCF_000151885.1 Dipodomys ordii | reverse complement strand
GCAGCAGAAGGAGAAGCAGAAGGAGAATCAGGAGGAGAAGCAGAAGGAGGAGAAGCAGAATCAGAAGAAGAAGCAGAAGAAGAAGCAGAAGCAGAAGATGCAGAAGGAGAAGCAGGAGAAGCAGAAGAAGCAGAAGGAGAAGCAGAAGTAGGAGAAGGAGAAGGAAGGGCCGCAGAATCAATAGGAGAAGCAGAAGGAGAAGCAGAAGCAGAAGAAACAGAAGGAGAAGAAGCAGAAGCAGAAGAAGAAGCAGAAACAGAAGGAAAAGCAGAAAGAGAAGCAGAAGAAGCAGCAGCAGGAGAAGCAGAAGCAGAAGAAGCCGAAGAAGCAGAAGCAGAACCTGAAGCAGAAGGAGAAGCAGGAGAAGCAGAAGAAGCAGAATCTGGAGAAGCAGAAGGAGAAGCAGAAGCAGAAAGAGAAGGAAAAGCATAAGGAGAAGCAGAAGAAACAAAAGAAGCAGAGGCAGTAGCAGAAGAAGCAGAAGATGCAGAAGCCGAAGGAGAAACAGAAGGAAAAGCAGAAGAACGAGAAGGAGAATGAGAAGGAGAAACAGAAGGTGAAGCAGAAAGAGAAGGAGAGGAAGCAGAAGAAGCAGAAGCAGGAGAAGCAGAAGCATAAGAATCCGAAGAAGCAGAAGCAGAACCTGAAGCAGAAGGAGAAGCAGGAGAAACAGAAGAAGGAGAATCTGGAGAAGCAGAATGAGAAGCAGAAAGAGAAGCAGAAGCAGAAAGAGAATCAAAAGCAGAAGGAGAAGCAGAAGAAACAGAAGAAGTGGAAGCAGTAGCAGTTGTAGCAGAAGCAGAAGGAAAAGCAGAAGAACAAGAAGGAGAAGGATAAACAGAAGGAGAAGCAGAAGGAGAAGCAGAAAGAGAAGCAGGTAAAGCAGAATAAGAAGAAGCAGAAGGAGAATCAGAAGGAGAAGCAGAAGAAGGAGAAGGAGAAGCAGAAGAAGATGAAGAAGGAGAAGCAGGAGAAGCAGAAGAAGCAGAAGCAGAAGGAGAAGGACAAGCAGAAGAAGCAGAAGCAAAAGGAGAAGCAAAAGAAGGAGAAGGAGAAGGAGAAGCAGAATAAGGCAAGCACAAGCAGAAGGAGATGCAGAAGGAGAAGCAGGAGAAGCAGAATAAGCAGAATCTGAAGTAGAAGAAAGAGAAAAAGCAGAAGAAGCAGAAGAGGAAGCAGCAGGAGAAGCAGAAGCAGAAGAAGGAGAAGGAGAAAGAGAAGGATTTGGAGTAGAAGAAACAGAAGGATAAGCAGAAGCAGAAAGAGAAGGAGAAGGAGAAGCAGGAGAAGCAGAAGCAGGAGAAGCAGAAGCAGAAGGAAAAGCAGAAGAAGGAGAAATTGAAACAGAAGAAGATCCAGAAGGAGAAGCAGAAGCAGGAGCAGAAGGAGAAGCAGAAGAAGGAGGAGAAGGAGAAGCAGAAGGAAAATCATGAACAGAAACAGAAGGAGAAGAAGGAGAAGCAGAAGCGGGAGAAGCAGGAGAAGAAATAGAAGAAGGAGAAGAAGCAGAAGCAGAAGGAGAAGCAGAAACAGAAGGAGATGCAGAAATAGAAGCAGAAGAAGCCGAAGAAGCAGAAGAAGAACCTGAAGCCGAAGGAGAAGCAGAAGAAGCAGAATCTGGAGAAGAAGAAGGAGAAGCAGAAGCAGAGAGAGAAGCAAAAGCACAAGGAGAAGCAGAAGAAACAGAAGAAACAGAAGCAGTAGCAGAAGAAGCTGAAGATGCAGAAGCAGAAGGAGAAGCAGAAGGAAAAGCAGAAGAACCAGAAGGAGAAGGAGAAACAGAAGGAGAAGCAGAAGGAGAAGCAGAAGGAGAAGCAGGAAAAGGAGATGAAGCAGTAGCAGACGGAGAAGGAGAAGCAGAAGTAGAAGAAGAAGCATAAGGACAAGCACAAGCAGAAGGAGATGCAGAAGGAGAAGCAGGAGAAGCAGAAGAAGCAGAAACAGAAGGAGTAGAAGAAGAAGAAGAAGAAGCAGAAGAAGAAGAAGAAGAAGAAGAAGAAGAAGAAGAAGAAGAAGAAGAAGAAGAAGAAGAAGAAGAAGAAGAAGAAGAAGAAGAAGCAAAAGCAGAAGCAGAAAGAGAAGCAGACGAAGAGAAGCAGAACGAGGAGCAGGAGAAGCAGAAGTAGAAGAAACAGAAGAAGGAGAAGTAGCAGAAGGAGAAGCAGAAGGAGAAGCAGAAAGAGAAGCAGAAACAGAAGGAGAAGCAGAAAGAGAAGGAGGGGAAGCAGAAGAAGCAGAAGCATAAGAATCCGAAGAAGCAGAAGCAGAACCTGAAGCAGGAGAAGTAGAAGAAGCAGAATCTGGAGAAGCAGAATGAGAAGCAGAAGGAGAAGCAGAAGCAGAAAGAGAATCAAAAGCAGAAGTAGAAGCAGAAGAAACTAGAAGAAGCAGAAGCAGTAGTC
>NW_012310475.1:0-2402 GCF_000151885.1 Dipodomys ordii | reverse complement strand
TGTGTACCCTTCTGTGTCTCCCGCTGTGTCCCGCTGTGTACCCTGCTGTGTCCAGCTGTGTCCTCGCTGTGTCCCCCGCTGTCTCCTGCTTTGTCCCACGCTGTGTCCCGCTGTGGCCTCGCTGTGTCCCCCGCTGTGTCCCGCTGTGTCCCCGCTGTTAAACTGCTGTGTCCCGCTGTGTACCCCGCTGTGTCCCGCTATGTCCCTGCAGTGTCCCCACTGTGTCCCGCTGTGTCCCACTCTGTCCCGTGGTGTCCCAGTTTGTCCCCCGCTGTGTCCCCTGGTGAGTCCCCGCTGTGTCCCGCTGTGTCCCCCACTGGTTCCCGCTGTGTCTACTGCTGTGTCCCCGCTGTGTCCCGTTGTGTCCCGCTGTGTCCTCGCTGTGACCCACGCTGTGTTCCGCTGGGTCCTCGCTGTGTCCCAAGATGTGTCCCGTTGTGTCCCCAGCTGTGTCCCCGCTCTGTCCAGCTGTGTTTCCGCTGTGTCCCTGCTGTGTCCCCACTGTGTCCTGCTTTATACTGCTGTGTCCCCTGCTGAGTCCGGCTGTGTCCCTGCTGTGTCCCGCTGTGTCCCCCATGTGTCCCGCGCTGTGTCCCACTGTGTCCCGCTGTGTCCCCCACTGTTTCCGCTGCTGTGTCCGGCTGTGTCCCCCGCTGTGTCCCGCTGTGTCCACTGCTGTGTCCCCGCTGTGTCCCGCTTTTTCCTGGCTATGTCCCGCTGTGTCCTCACTGTGTCCCCGCTGTGTCCCAATGTGTCCTCTCTGTGTCCACCGCTGTGTCCGCTGTGTCCCCCGCTTTGTCCCGCTGTGTCCCCCTGTGTCCCCACTGTGTCCCGCTGGGTCCCGCTGTGTCCCCGGTGTGCCCGCTGTGTCCTGCTGTGTACCCCGCTGTGTACAACTGTGTGCCGCTCTGTCCCGCTGTGGCCCTTCTCTGTCTCCGCTGTCCCCCGCTGTGTCCCCCGCTGTGTCCCGCTGTGTCCCGCTGTGTCCCCCGCTTTATCCTGCTGTGTCCCCGCAGTCTCCCCGCTGTGTCCCGCTGTGTCACACTGTGTCCCGTGGTGTCCCACTTTGTCCCCCGCTGTGTCCCCCGCTGTGTCCTCCGCTGAGTCCCCTCTGTATCGACGCTGTGTCCCGCTGTGTCCCGCTGTGTCCTCGCTGTATTCCCCGCTGTGTCCCGCTGTGTCCCCCGCTGTGTCCCCCGCTATGTCCTCGCTGGGTCCCCCGCTGTGTTCCTCTGTGTCCCCGGCTGTGTTCCACTGTGTCCGACTGTGTCCCGCTCTGTCCCCGCTGTGTCCCGCTGTGTCCTGCTGTGTCCTCGCTGTGTCCCACGCTGTGTTCCGCTGTGTCCCCCGCTGTGTCCCGCTGTGTCCCGCTGTGTCCCCGCCGTGTCCCGCTGTGTCCCCCGCTGTGTCCCGCTGTGTCCCTGTTGTGACCCTCTCTGTCCCCGCTGTATTGAGGCTGTGTCCCGGTGTGTCCTGCTGTGTCCGCCCTGTGTTTCCGGCTGTGTCCCGCTGTGTACCCCTCTGTGTCCCCTGCTGTGTCCCCTCTCTGTCCCCTGCTGTCCCCTGCTGTGTCCCGCTGTGTCCTCGCTGGGTCCCCCGCTGTGTCCCGCTGTGTCCCCCGCTGTGTCCCGCTGTGTCCGACTGTGTCCCGCTCTGTCCCCGCTGTGTCCCGCTGTGTCCTGCTGTGTCCTCGCTGTGTCCCACGCTGTGTTCCGCTGTGTCCCGCTTGTCCTCGCTGTGTCCCCCGCTGTGTCCCTTTGTGTCCGCAGCTGTGTACCCCGCTGTGTCCCGCTGTGTCCCCACTGTATCGACGCTGTGTCCCGCTGGGTCCTGCTTTGTCTCTCTCTTTGTTCCCCACTGTGTCCCGCTCTGTCTCCCGCTGTGTCCCTTGATGTGGCCCCCGCTGTGTCCTTGCTGTGTCCCCGCTGGGTGCCGCTGGGTCCCACAGTGTCCCCCGCTGAGTCCGGTTGTTTCACCGCTGTGTCCTGCTGTGTCCCCACTCTATCGACGCTGTGTCCCGCTGGGTCCCGCTGGGTCCTCTCTTTGTTCCCCGCTGTGTCCCACTGTGTCCCCCGCTGTGTCTCTCGCTGTGTCCCGCTGTGTCCACGGCTGTGTCCGGCTGTGTCCCGCTGTGTCCCCCGCTGTGTACATAGCTGTGTCCCCGCTGTGTCCCGCTGTGACCCGCAGTGTCCCCAGCTGTGTCCCGCTGTGTCACCGCTGTGTTCCCAATTAGACACACAATATGTCACACAATAGGGCCCCACTTTGAGCCAGCTGAGTACCCCGCTATAGTCCTCTGTGATCCCAGGCAGCGTCCAAATAGTACCCATGGATATATTCACACAGAGCCAACCTAGAATTTAACTATGCCCGCCGAGACAACTATCCGCCTCCCACCAAAG
>NW_012310474.1:0-2402 GCF_000151885.1 Dipodomys ordii | reverse complement strand
TCACAGCAGGGGACACAGCGGGGAAACAGCGGGGGACAAAGTGGGATACCACGGGTACACAGTGTGACACAGCGGGACACAGCGGGGACATTGCGGGGACACTGCAGGAAAAAGCGGGGGACACGGCGGGACACAGTGGGACACAGCGGGGACACAGCGGGGGACAGCGGAGACAGAGATGGGCCACAGCGGGACACAGAGGTGACACAGCTGGACACAGCGTGTTACACAGCGGGACACAGCGGGCACACCGGGGACACAGCGGGACAAAGCGGGACACAGCGGGGACACAGTGGGACACAGAGGGACAAAGCCGGGGACACAGCGGGACACAGCGAGGACAAAGTGGGACACCGCGGGGGACACAGTGAAGACACAGTGGGACACAGCCGGGGAAAAAGCGGGACATAGCGGGAACACAGCAGTGGACAAAGGGGGACACAGCGGGGGACACAGCCGTACACAGCGGGGGAAACAGTGGGGGACACAGCGGGACACAATGGGACACAGCGGGGGACACATGGGGGACACAGCGGGACACAGCGGGGACACAGCGGGACTCAGCGAGGGACACAGCAGTATACAGCAGGACACAGCGGGGACACAGCAGGGACTCAGCTGTGGACACAGCGGGACACAGCGGGACACAACGGGGAACACAGAGGGACACAGAGGGGGACACAGAGGGGTACACAGCGGGACACAGCTGGGAACACAGCGAGGACACAGCGGGACAAAGTGGGACACAGCGTCGATACAGCGGGAACACAGCAGGACAGAGCGGGGACACAGCTGGGGACACAACGGGACACATCGCGGGACACAGCGAGGACCCAGCGGAACACAGCGTGGGAAACAGCGAGGACACAGCATGACACTGTGGGACACAGCGGGGACACAGCAGAAGACACAGCCTGAACCGTGGGGGACACAGCGGGACACAGTGGGGACTCACCGGGGGACACAGCGGGGGACAAACTGGGACACCACGGGACACAGTGGGAAACAGCGGGACACAGCGGGGACACTGCAGGAACATAGCGGGAAACAGCGGGGCACACAGCGTGACACAGCAGTGGACACATCGGGGACACAACGGGACACAACGGGGGACACAGCGAAGACACAGTGGGTCACAGCGGGACACAGCGTGGGACAAAGCAGGAGACAGCGGGGGACACAGCGAGGACACAGCTGGACACAGCGGGGTACACAGCGTGACAGAGCGTGGGACACAGAAGGGTACACAGCGGGACACAGAGAGAAACACAGCGAGGTCACAGCAGGGGCCAAAGCAGGACAACACGGGACACAGTGTGACACAGTGGGACACAGCGGAGACACTGCAGGGGCACAGCGGGAGAAAGCGGGCGACATAGCGGGACACAGCGGGACACAGCGGGGGATAAAGTGGGGACACAGCGGGGGACACAGTGGGACACAGCGGGTCACAGCCGGGGATACTATGGGACACAGAGGGGACACAGAGGGGTACACAACGGGACACAGCCGGGAACACAGCGCGGACACAGCAGGACACACCGGGACACAGCGTCAATACAGCGGGGACAGAGCGGGTCACAGCAGGTACACAGCGGGACACAGCAGGGGACACAGCGGGACACAGCGGGGACACAGCTGGACACAGCGGGACACAGCGGGGGAAACAGCGGAACACAGCTTGGGACACAGCGAGGACAAAGCGGGACACAGCCGGACAAAGTGGGGACACAGCAGGGACACAGCAGGGACACAGCGGGGGACACAGCGGGGTACACAGCGGGACGCAACGGGGAACACAGCTGGGGACACAACGGGACACAGCAGTGGACACAGCAAGGACACAGCGGGACACAGCGGGGACACTGCGGGAACATAGAGGGACACAGCGGGATACCGAGCGGGATACAGCGGGGTCACAGAGTGGTACACAGCGGGACACAGCGGGAAACACACGAGGTCACAGCGGGGGACAAAGCGTGACAACACGGGACACAGTGTGACACAGCGGGACACAGCGGGACACAGCGGGAGACACAGCGGGGGACAGAGAGGTGACACAGCGGGACAGAGCGGGGACACAGCTGGACACAGCATTGTACACAGAGGGACACAGCGGGCACACAGTGGGGACACAGCAGGACACAGCGGGACACAGCGGGGACAGAGCAGGACAGAGCAAGACACAGCGAGGACACATTGGGCCACAGCGAGGTACAAAGCTGGGGACACAACGGGACACAGCGGGGGAAACAGCGAGGACACAGCGGGACACAGAGGGAGCAGCGGGACACTGCGGGAACATAGCGGGACACAGCGGGGTACACAGCGGTACACAGCGAGGACACAGCGGTGGACACAACGGTGGACACAGCGGGACACAGCGGGGAACACAGCGAGGT
>NW_012310473.1:0-2402 GCF_000151885.1 Dipodomys ordii | reverse complement strand
ACAACTTGGGACACAGCGGGACACAGCGGGGGACACAGTGGGACACAGTGGGACACAGAGGGACACAGCGAGGACTCAGCAGAACACAGCCGGACACAGTAGGACACAGGGGGACACAGCGTGGGACACAGCGGGACACAGCGCAGGACACAGTGAGTACACAGTGGGACACAGCCTGACATAGCGGGGACACAGCGGGGGACACAGAGGGAACACCGGGGGATACAGCGGGGGACACAGCGGGACACAGCGGTGACACAGCTGGACACAGCAGGGTACACAGCGGGACAGAGATTGGACAATATGAGGACACAACCCGATACAGCGGGGAATATCACGGGACACAGCGGGACACAGAGGCACATAGCGGGGACACAGCAGGCGACACAGTGGGACACAGCGGGACACCGCGGGGGACACAGCGGGACACAGCGGGACATAGCGGGGGACAGAGCAAGGACACAGCGGGACACAGCGGGGACACAGCGGGGACAGAGCAGGGTACACAGTGGGGACATAGCGGGACACAATGTGACACAGCGAGGGACACAGCGTACACAGCGGGATACAGCAGGGACACAGCGGGGGACACAGCGGGGACACAGCGGGGGACACAGCGTTACTCATCCAGGGACACAGAGGGACACAGCCGGACACAGCGGGGATACACAGCGGGACACAGCAGGGGACACAGTGGGGGACACAGCAGGACACAGCGGGTCACAGCCGGGGACACAGCGGGGACACAGCTGGACACAGCGTTACTCATCCAGGGACACAGAGGGACACAGCCGGACACAGCGGGGATACACAGCGGGACACAGCAGGGGACACAGTGGGGGACACAGCAGGACACAGCGGGTCACAGCCGGGGACACAGCGGGGACACAGCTGGACACAGCGGGATACACAGCGAGGATACAGCCGGCCCAGCGGAACACAGCGGGGACACAGGTGGACACAGCAGGGTACACAGCGGGACACAGCAGGACATAGCGAGGACACAACAGGACACAGCGCGGTACACAGCTGGGGACACAAAGGGACACAGTGGGGGACACAGCGGGACACAGCGGGGACACAGCGGGACACAGCGGGACACAGCGGGACACAGCAGGGGACACAGTGGGACACAGCGGGGACACAGCAGGGGACACAGCAGGACACAGAGGGACACAGCGGAGGACACAGCGGGACACAGCGGGGACACAGTGGGACACAGCAGGGACACAGCAGTAGAAATAGCGGGACACAGCTGGGGACACAATGGGACACAACATGGGACACAGCGAGGACACAGCGGAACACAGCGTGGGACACAGCGAGGACACAGCGGGACACAGCGGGACACAGTGGGACACAGCGGGGACACAGCAGGGACACAGCAGGGACACAGAGCGGGACACAGCGGGACACAACGGGACACAGCGGGGGACAAAGGGGGACACAGCGGGGGACACAGCGGGACACAGCGGGGACACAGCTGGTCACAGCGGGGTACACAGCGGGACAGAGCGGGGACATAGCGGAGACAGAGCGGGACACAGCAAGACACAGCAGGACACAGCGGGACACAGCGGGGACACAGCGGGGACTCACCGGGGGACACAGCAGAGTACACAGCGGGACACATTGGGACACAGCGGTGGACAAAGCGCAGACACAGCGGGACACAGAGGGGGACACAGAAGAGTACAAGCGGGACACAGCGGGGAACACAGCGAGGACCCAGCGGGACCCAGCGGGATACAGCGTCGATACAGCGGGGACACAGCGGGACACAGAAGGGTACACAGCTGGGGAAACAAAGGGACACATCGGGGGACACAGCGAGGACACAGCAGAACACAGCATGGGACACAGCGAGGACACAACTGGACACAGCAGGACACAGCAGGGACACAGCAGTAGAAATAGCGGGACACAGGGTGAACATAGCGGGACACAGCGGGGGACACAGAGAGGATACAGCGGGACCCAGCGGGACACAGCGTCGATACAGCGGGGACACAGCGGGACACAGCGGGGGACACAGCGAGGACACAGCGGGACACAGCGGGGACACAGTGGGGACTCAGCGGGGGACACAGCGGGGGACATAGCAGGACACCACGGAACACAGCGGAACACAGCGGGAAACAGCTGTGACCCTTCGGGGACACATTTGGACACAGCGGGGAACACAGCCGGACAGAGTGGGGGACACAGCAGAACACAGTGGGGGACAGAGCGTGGGACACAGCGAGACACAGCGGGGACACAGAGGGACACAGCAGGTCACAGCAGGGACACAGCGGGACACAGCGGGGGACAGCGGGGGACAGAGCGGTACACAGTGGGGGACATATCGTAGGACACAGCGAGACACAGCGGGGAAAAAGCTGGACAGAACGGGGTATACA
>NW_012310472.1:0-2402 GCF_000151885.1 Dipodomys ordii | reverse complement strand
CAGCCGTAGACACAGCGGGACACAGTGGCGGACACAGCGGGACACAGCGGGGAACACAGCGAGGACACAGCGGGACCCAGGGCGACACAGCGTCGATACAGCGGGGACACAGCGTTACACAGCGTGGTACACAGCTGTGAACACAACGGGACACAGTGGGGGCACAGCGGGACACAGCGGGACACAGCGGGACGCAGCAGGGACAAAGCTTGAGACACAGCGGGGTACAGAGCGGGAGACAGCGGGGGACACATCGAGGACACAGCGGTACACAGCGCTGACACTGCGGGGCACACAGCGGTACACAGCGGGGAACACAGCGGGGGACACAGCGGGACACAGAGGGACACAGCGGGGGACACAGGGGGGACACAGCGGGACACAGTGGGGGACACAGCGAGGACACATTGGGACACAGCAGGGACACAGCGGGACGCAGCGGGGGACACAGCAGTACACATCGGGACACAGCGGGACACAGCGAGGGACGCAGAGGGGTACACAGCGGGATAAAGCGGGGAACACAGCGAGGACACAACGGGATCAAGCGGGACACAGCGTCGATACAGCGGGAACACAGCGGGACACAGCGGGGTACACAGCTGGGGACACAGCGGGACACAGCGAGGAACACAGGGAATACATAGCGGGACCCAGCGGGACCCAGCGTCGTTACAGTAGGGACTCAGCCGGACACAGCGGGGTGTACAGCTGGGTACATAACGGGACACTCGGGTGACACAGCGAGGACACAGAGGGACACAGCGGGACACAGCGGGGACACTGCGGGAACATAGTGGGATACAGTGGGGTACACAGCGGGACACAGCGCTACACAGCTAAGGACACAGCGGGGACAAATCGGCAGACAGCGGGGGACACAGCGAGGACACAGCGGGACACAGCGGCGACACAGAGGGGACAGAGGGGACTCAGCGGGACAAAACGGGGGACACAGCGGGACACAGCAGGACACAGCGGGGAACAGCGGAGACAGAGAGGGGCCAAAGAGAGACGCAGCGGTGACACAGCTGGACACAACGTAGTACACAGCAGGACACAGCCGGGCACACAGCGGGGACACAGCAGGGATCAAGCGGGACATAGCGGGACACAGCGGAACACAGCAGGGGACACAGCGGGACACAGCAGGGGACCCAGCTAGGACACAGCGGTACACAGCGGGGGACACAGCTGGGGACACAGCGGGACACAGCGGGGAACTCAGCGAGAACACAGCGGGACCCAGCAGGACACAGCGTCAATACAGCAGGGACACAGTGTTACACAGCGAGGTACCCAGCTGTGGACACAGCGGGACAGAGTGGGGGCACAGCGAGACACAGCGGGACACAGCGAGGACACAGCGGGACACATTGGTGACACAGCGGGGAACACAGCAGGACACAGCAGCGGACACAGCGGGGGACACAGCGGGACACAGCGCGACACAGCGGGGGACACAATGGGGACAGAGCGGGACACAGCAGGGGACACAGCGAGGACACAGCGGAACATAGCGGGGGACACAGAGAGGACACAGCGGGACACAGCGAGACAAAGCGGGACACAGCGTGGACACAGCGGGGGACACAGCGGGACCCAACGGGAGACCCAGCGAGGACACAGCGGGACACAGCGGGGGACACAGGGGGACACAGCGGGGGACACAGCGGGACACAGCGGGGAACACAGCGAGGACACAGCGGGGGACACAGCAGGACACAGCGTCGATACAGCGGGCACACAGCGTTACACAGCGTGGTACACAGCTGTGGACACAACGGGACACAGTGGGGGCAGAGCGGGACACAGCAGGACACAGTGGGACACAGCGGGGAAAAAGCGTGAGACACAGCGGGGGACAGAGCTGGAGACAGCGGGGGACACAGCGAGGACACAGCAGGACACAGCATTGACACAGCGGGGTCTCAGCGGGGGACACAGCGGGAGACAAAGAGGGACACCACGGAACACAGCGGGACACAGCAGGAAACAGCAGTGATACTGCGTGGACACAGTGGGACACAGCGGGGGACACAGCGGGACACAGAGTGGGACAGAGCGGGACACAGTGGGGGACAGAGCGTGGGACACAGCGGGACACAGCGGGGACAAAGCTGGTCACAGCGGGGTACACAGAGGGACACAGCGGGGACGCAGTGGGGAAACAGCGTGACACAGCAGGACACAGCAGGACACAGCGGGGGACACAGCAAGGACACAGCGGCACACAGCATGGGACACAGCAAGGACACAGTGGGACACAGCGGGGGACACAGCGGGACATAGCGGGGGGCAGAACGGGGGACACAGCGGGATACAGCGGGACACCGCGGGGGACACAGGGCGGACACAGCGGGACACAGCGGGGGACAGAGCGAGGACACATTGGACACAGC
>NW_012310471.1:0-2402 GCF_000151885.1 Dipodomys ordii | reverse complement strand
GCAAAGCTGGTTCAATATACGCAAATCAATTAATATTATTCATCACATCAACAGGAGCAGGAATAAGAACCACATGATTATCTCAATAGATGCAGAAAAAGCCTTCGCCTTCTTCTTCTTCTTCTTCTTCTTCTTCTTCTTCTTCTTCTTCTTCTTCTTCTTCTTCTTCTTCTTCTTGTTCTTCTTCTTCTTGTTCTTCTTGTTCTTCTTCTTCTTGTTCTTGTTCTTGTTCTTCTTCTTCTTATTCTACTTCTTCTACTTCTTCTTCTTCTTCTTCTTCTTCTTCTTCTTCTTCTTCTTCTTCTTCTTCTTCTTCTTCTTCTTCTTCTTCTTCTTCTCTTTCGGCTGCTTCTGTTTTCCTGCTTCTTCTGCTTCTACTGCTTCTCTTTCTGCTTCTCATTCTGCTTCTGCTTCTCCTTCTGCTTCTCCTATTGCTTCTGCTGCTCTTCCTTCTCCTTCTCCTACTTCTACTTCTTCTTCTGCGTCTGCTTTTTCTGCTTCTCCAGCTTCTCCTTCTGCATCTTCTTCTGCTTCTTCTTCTCCTGCTGCTTCTCCTTCTGCTTCTTCTGCTTCTACTTCTGATTCTCCTTCTGCTTCTGCTTCTGTTTTTCCTTCTCCTTCTCGTTCTTCTGCTTTTCCTTCTGCTTCTGCTGCAACTGCTACTGCTTCTGCTTCTTCTGTTTCTTCTGCTTCTCCTGCTGCTTTTGATTCTCTTTCCGCTTCTGCTTCTCCTTCAGCTTCTCATTCTGCTTCTCCAGATTCTGCTTTTTCTGCTTCTCCTGCTTCTCATTCTGCTTCACGTTCTGCTTCTGCTTCTTCGGATTCTTATGCTTCTGCTTCTCCTGCTGCTGTTTCTTCTGCTTCCCCTCCTTCTCTTTCTGCTTCTCCTTCTGTTTCTGCTTCTCCTTCTGCTTCTGCTTCTTGTCCTTCTCCTGTTTCTTCTGCTTCTGCTTCTCTTGTTTCTGCATCTCCTGCTTCTCCTTCTGCTGCTCTTTTTGCTTCTCCTGCAGCTTTTCCTTTTACTGCTTCTTCTTCTGCTTCTCTTTCTGCTTCTCCTTCTGTTTCTCCTTCTCCTTCTCCTTCTCGTTCTTCTGCTTTTACTTCTGCTTCTCCTTCTGATTCTGCATCTTCTGCTTCTTCTGCTACTGCCAATGCTTCTTCTGTTTCTTCTGCTTCTCCTTCTGCTTCTCCTTCTGCTTCTGCTTTTGCTTCTCTTTCTGCTTCTGCTTCTCCTTCTGCTTCTCCAGATTCTGCTTCTTCTGCTTCTCCTCCTTCTCCTTCTGCTTCAGTTTCTGCTTCTGCTTCTTCGGCTTCTTCTGCTTCTGCTTCTCCTGCTGCTGCTTCTTCTGCTTCTCCTGCTTCTCTTTCTGCTTTTCCTTCTGTTTCTGCTTCTTCTTCTACTTCTGCTTCTTCTCCTTCTGTTTCTTCTGCTTCAGCTTCTCCTGCTTCTGCTTCTCCTCCTTCTCGTTTTGCTTCTCTTTCTGCTTCTCTTTCTGCTTTTCCTTCTCCTTCTTCTGCTTCTGCTTCTCCTTCTGCTTCTGCTTCAATTTCTCCTTTTGCTTCTCATTCTGCTTCTGCGTCTTCTGTTTCTTCTGCTTCTCCTGCTTCTGCTTCTCCTGCTTCTCCTACTTCTCGTGCTGCTTTTCCTTCTGCGTCTCTTTCTGCTTCTGCTTATCCTTTTGCTTCTCCTACTCCTAATCCTTCTCTCTCGCCTTCTCCGTCTTCTTCTTCTGCTTGTGCTTCTGCTTATTCTACTATTACTGTTTCTTCTGCTTCTGCTTCAGATTGAGATTCTTCTGTTTCTCCTTCTGCTTCAGATTCTGCTTCTGCTTCTGCTTCTTCGGCTTCTCCTGTTTCTTTTGCTTCTGCTTCTCCTGCTTCTCTTTCTGCTTCTCCTTCTGCTTCTGCTTCTGCTCTTCTCCTTCTTCTGTTCTTTTGCTTCTGTTTCTTCAGCTTCTTTTTCTGTTTCTTCAGATTCAAATTCTGTTTCGCCTACTTCTCCTCTTTCTGCTTCTACTTCTGCTTCTTTTGATTATCCTGCTTCTCCTTCTTGTTCTCCTTCTGTTTCTGCTTCTCTTTCTGCTTCTGCTTCTCCTTCTGATGCTCCTTCTCCTTCTCCTTCTTCTGCTTCTCCAAGTGCTTCAGCTTCTGCTTCTTTTGATTATTCTTTTTCTTCTGCTTCTGATTCTCCTGCATCTGCATCTACTGCTTCACTTATGCTTCTCTATATGCTTCCTCTTCCTCTTATACTTAGACATCATCTTCTTCTTCTCTTTCAACTGCCTCCGCTTTACCTGCTTCATCTGATTCTACAGCTTCTCTTACTGCTTGACATGCTGCATCTGATTCACATTATGCTTCTCCTATAGCTTCAGCTGCCATCCCATCACATACACAATCGA
>NW_012310470.1:0-2402 GCF_000151885.1 Dipodomys ordii | reverse complement strand
GCAGAAGAAGAAGCACAAGAACAAGCACAAGCAGAAGGAGATGCAGAAGGAGAAGCAGGAGAAGCAGAAGAATCAGAAGCTGAAGGAGAAGCAGAAGTAGGAGAAGGAGAAGGAGAAGGAGGAGGAGAAGAAGCAGAAGGAGAAGCAGAAGCAGAATGAGTAGCAGAAAGGGAAGCAGGAGAAGCACAAGAAGCAGAAGCAGGAGAACCCGAAAGAGAAGAAGAAGAAGAAGCAGAAGCAGGAGAAGCTAAGAAGCAGAAGCAACTGAAGCAGAAGCAAAAGAAACAGAAGAAGCATAAGTAGCAGAAGCAAAAGCAGAAGTAGAAGCAGAAGAACGAGAAGGAGAAAGAGAAATATAAGGAGAAGCAGAAGGAGAAGCAGAAGCAGAAGGAGAAGCAGAAGTAGGAGAAGGAGAAGGAAGAGCAGCAGAAGCAATAGGAGAAGCAGAAGGAGAAGCAGAAGCAGAATGAGAAGCAGAAATAGAAGCAGTAGAAGCAGAAGAAGCAGGAAAAGCAGAAGCAAAAGAAAGAGAAGAAGAAGAAGAAGAAGAAGAAGAAGAAGAAGAAGAAGAAGAAGAAGAAGAAGAAGAAGAAGAAGAAGAAGAAGAAGAAGAAGAGGAAGAAGAAGAAGAAGAAGACGACGACGACGAAGAAGAAGAAGAATAAGAAGCATAAGGAGAAGGAGAAGCATAAGGAGAAGCAGTAGAAGCAGAAGAAGCAGAAGCAGGAGAAGCAGAAGCAGAAGAAAAAGAATAAGCATAAGTAGCAGAATCAGAGGGAGAAGCAGAAGGAGAAAGAGCAGCAGAAGGAGAAGCAGAAGCAGAATGAGAAGCAGAAACAGAAGGAGAACAAGAAGGAGAAGCAGGAGAATCAGAAGAAGCAGAAGTAGAAGCAGAAAGAGAAGGAGAAGAAGGAGAAGCAGAAGTAGCATCAGAAGAAACAGAAGAAGAAGAAGCAGAAGAAACAGAAGCATAAGAATCCGAAGAATCAGAAGCAGAACCTGAAGCAGAAGGAGAAGCAGGAGAAGCAGAAGAAGCAGAATCTGGAGAAGCAGAATGACAAGCTGAAGGAGAAGCAGAAGCAGAAAGAGAATCAAAAGCAGAAGGAGAAGCAGAAGAAACAGAAGCAGTAGCAGTTGCAGCAGAAGCAGAAGGAGAAGCAGAAGGAAAAGTAGGAGAACGAGAAGGAGAAGGAGAAACAGAAGCACAAGCAAAGGAGAATCAGAAGGAGAAGCAGAAGAAGCAGAAGGAGAAGCAGAAGCAGAAGAAGCAGCAGAAGGAGAAGCAGAAGAAGAAGAAGATGCAGAAGGAGAAGAAGGAGGAGCAGAAGAAGCAGAAGCAAAAGGAGAAAGAGAAGGAGAAGAAGGAGAAGCAGAAGGAGAATCAGAAGAAACAGAAGAAGAAGAAGAATAAGCAAAACAAACAGAAGAAGGAGAAGAGCAGAAGCAGAAGCAGAAAGAAAAGCAAAAGCAAAAGGAGAAGCAGAAAGAGAAGCAGAAGAAGCAGGAGAAGCAGAAGCAGAAGAAACAGGAAAAGCCGAAGAAGCAGAAGCAGAATCTAAAGCAGAAGGAGAAACAGAAGAAGCACAATCTGAAGCAGAATCAGAAGAAACAGAAATAGTAGAATAAGTAGAAGCAAAAGCATCAGGAGAAGCAGAAGAAGAAGACGGAGAATTCGAAAGAGAAGGATTAGGAGTAGGAGAAGCAAAAGGATAATCAGAAGCAGAAAGAGACGCAGAAGGAGAAGCAGCACGAGAATTAGGAGAAGCAGAAGAAGCAGAAGCAGGAGAAGCAGAAGAACAGAAGACGCAGAAGCAGAATGAGAAACAGAAGGAGAAATTGAAGCAGAAGCAGAAGCAGAAGGAGAAGCAGAAGGACAAGCAGAAGCGGAATGAGAAGCAGAAAGAGAAGCAGGAGAAGCACAGGATGCAGAAGCAGGAGAAGCTGAAAGAGAGGAAGTAGAAGAAGCAGAAACTGAAGCAGAAGGAGAAGCAGAAGCAGAAGGAGAAGCAGCAGAACAAGTAGAACCAGAAATTCAGGCAGGAGAAACAGAAGAAGCAGAAGCAGAAGCAGAAAGAGAAGCAAAAAGAGAAGCAGAAAGAGAAGTAGAAGAAGCAGCAGAAGGAGAAGCAGTAGAAGAAGCAGAAAAACAAGCAGGAGAAGTAGAAGCAGAAAGAGAAGTAGAAGCAGAAGAAGCAGAAGAAGCAGAAGCAGAAGAAGAAGCAGTAGAAGCATAAGAAGCAGAAGCAGGAGAAGCAGAAGAAATAAAGAAGCATAAGATGCAGAAGATGCAGAAGTCTGAAGTAGAGGGAGAAATAGAAGGAGGAGAAGGAGCAGCTGAATGTGAAGTAGATGAGATGTAGAAGAGAAGAGAAGTAGAAACAGAGGGAGGAGGAGAAGGAGAA
>NW_012310469.1:0-2402 GCF_000151885.1 Dipodomys ordii | reverse complement strand
CTGTGTCCCCGCTGTGTCCCGCTGTGTCCTCGCTGTGTCCCCCGCTGTGTCCCCCGCTGTGTCCCGCTGTGTCCCGCTCTGTCCCCGCTGTGTCCCGCTGTGTCCCGCTGTGTCCCTGCTGTGTCCCGCTGTGTCCCCGCTGAATCGACGCTGTGTCCCGCTGTGTCCCGCTGTGTGCAGCTTTGTACCCTTCAGTGTCCCCCTATGTGTCCTGCTGTGTCCCCCGCTGTGTCCCGCTGTGTTCCGCTGTGTCACCCGCTGTGTCCCTGCTGTGTCCCCGCTGTGTCCTGCTGTATACTGCTGTGTCCCCCGCTGAGTCCTGCAGTGTCCCCGCTGTGTCCCCCCTTTTTCCCCCGCTGTGTCACACTGTGTCCCGCTGTGTCCACTGCTGTGTCCTCGCTGTGTCCCGCTTTTTCCCCCGCTGTGTACCATTGTGTCCTCGCTGTGTCCCCCGCTGTGTCCCGCTGTGTCCTCGCTGTGTCCCCCGCTTTGTCCTGCTGTGTCCCCAACTGAGTCCCGCTGTGTCCCGCCGTGTCCGTGCTGTGACCCTCAGTGTCCCGGTGTGTCCCCGCTGTGGCCCCGCTGTGTCCCGCTGTGTATACCTCGCTGTGTCCAGCTTTGTCCCCGCTGTGTCTCGCTGTGTCCCACGCTCTGTCGCCCACTGTGTTCCACTGTGTCCCCCGCTGTGTCCCGCTGTGTCCCTCTGTGTCCCGCGCTGTGTCCCGCTGTGTCCCCGCAGGGTCACCGCAGTTTCCCGCTGTGTCCCGCTGTGTTCCGTGGTGTCCCGCTTTGTCCCCCGATGTGTCCCCGCTGAGTCCCCACTGTTTCCCCGCTGTGTCCCGCTGTGTCCTCGCTGTGACGCCCGCTGTCTCCCGCTCTGTCCCCCGCTGTGTCTCACGCTTTGTCCCGTCTGTGTCACACTGTGTCCCGCTGTGTCCCGCTGTGTTCCCCACTGTGTCCCTTTGTGTCCCCAGCTGTGTAACCTGCTGTGTAATGCTGTGTCCCCGCTGTATAGACGCTGTGTCCCGTTGGGTCCCGCTGTGTCCTCGCTGTGTTCCCCATTGTGTACCGCTCTGTCCCGCGCTGTGTCCCCCGCTGTGTCCTGCTGTGTCCCCCGCTGTGTCCCGAGGTGTCCCGCTGTGTCCCCCGCTGTGTCCCTGCTGTGTCCCTGCTGTGTCCCCGCTGTGTCCCGCTGTGTACCGCTGTGTCCTTCTGTGTCCCGCTGTGACCCTGCTCAGTCCCCCTGTGTCACCGCTTTGTCCCGCTGTGTCATCGCTCTGTCCCCCGCTGTGTCCCGCTGAGTACCCCACTGTGTCCCACTTTGTCCCGCTCTGTCCCCGCTTTGTCCCGCTGTGGCCCGCTGTGGCCCCGCTGTGTCCCGCTGGATACCCCGTTGTGTCCAGCTGTGTCACCGCTGTGTCCCGCTTTGTCCCCTCTCTGTCTCCGCTGTCCCCCACCTTGTCCTTCATTGTGTCCCGCTGTGTCCTGCTGTGTCCCCCGCTTTGTCCCGCTGTGTCCCCGCTGTGTCCCGTTGTTTCACACTGTGTCCTTTTGTGTCCCTTTTTGTCCCACGCTGTGTCCCCCACTGTGTCCCACTGTGTCCCGTGCTGTCCCGCTTTGTCCCCCGCTGTGTTCCCCGGTGAGTCCCCGCTGTGTCCACCGCTGTGTCCCGATGTGTTCCCCGCTGGATCCCGCTGTGTCTACTGCTGTGTCCCCGCTGTGTCTCGCTGTGTCCCACTGTGTCCCCACTGTGTACCCGCTGTGTCCCGCTATGTACTCCGTTGTGTCCAGCTGGGTCACCGCTTTGTCCCGCTGTGTCCCCTCTCTGTCTCCGCTGTCCCCCGCTGTGTCCACCCCTGTGTCCCGCTGTGTCCCGCTGTGTCCTCCGCTTTGTCGCGCTGTGTCCCCGCAGTGTCCACGCTGTGTCCCACTGTGTCACACTGTGTCCCATGGTGTCCCGCTTTGTCCCCCGCTGTGTCCCTCGCCTATTCCCCTCCGTGTCCCCACTGTGTACCCGCTGTGTCCCGCTATGTACTCCGCTGTGTCCCGCTGTGTCCTCGCTGTGTCCCACGCTGTCTCCCGCTTTGTCCCCCGCTATGTCCCGCTGTGTCCCGCAGTGTCCCTGCTGTGTCCCGCTGTGTCCTCGCTGTGTTCCCCGCTGTGTCCCGTTGTTTCCCCACCTGTGTACCCCGCTGTGTCCCGCTGTGTCCCGCTGTGTCCTCGCTGTGTCCCCCGCTGTCTCCTGCTCTGTCCCACACTGTGTCTCACACTTTGTCCGCGCTGTGTCCCACTGTGTCCCTCTGTGCCCCCACTGTGTCTCGTTGTGTCCACAGCTGTGTAAAACGCTGTGTAACGCTGTGTACCACGCTGTGTCGACGCTCTGTCCCGCTGGGTCCCGCTGT
>NW_012310468.1:0-2402 GCF_000151885.1 Dipodomys ordii | reverse complement strand
TTTTTTGCTCAGGCTAGTGCCTAGTGCACAGCACCACTTCCATGCTTTTTCTGAGGAATCGAACCCAGGGCTTCCTACATGCTAGGCAAGCAGTCTACCACTAAGCCACATTCCAAGCCCTTTTTCTTTTGTGGTTGTGGGGTTTGAACTCTGGGCCTGGGCAGGGTCCCTCAGCTCTTCAGCCAAGGCAAGCACTCTACCTCTTGAACCACAATGCAACTTCTAGTTTTCTGAGTGGTTTATTGGAGATAAGAGTCTCACAGACTTTCCTGCCTGGGTTGGCTTTGAACCTGGATCCTTAGATCTCAACCTCCTGAGTAGCTAGGATTACAGGCGGGAGCCACCACTGCCAGCTTAAAATGATTCTTTTTAAGGGGAATTTGTAGTAACTACAAAATATTACACTTTGATAATTAGAAAACTAATATGTTAAGAAATACTCTTTCAGGGGCTGGGAAGGTGGCTCAGTGGTAGAGCACTTGCCCTGCATGCTCGAGGCCCTGGGTTCGATTCCTCAGCACCACATAAGCAAAAAGAAAAAAAGCCGGAAGTGGCGCTGTGGCTCAAGTGGTAGAGCGCTAGCCTTGAGCTGAAGAGCTTAGGGACAGTGCTCAAGCCCAGAGTTCAGGCCCCATGACCGGACCCAAAAAAAAGACTTCAGTCATACCCCTGAACAGAATAGAAAAGAACATCATTCTGGAGGTTTCAGCGATGGCCATGCATCTTAGATCTTGTGAGCTCATGATCTCATGTCTGTTCTCTCAAAAAGGCAGTGAGCACACCCCTAGGTTAGGTGAACTTCTGTTCTGTTTCTGCGGAAAGGTAGACGAATAAATGTGAGCAAGCTTGCTCCCATCCAGGCCCCTCTGGACCATGGCTATCTCAAACACACAGATGCGGGGAAATGAGGTCGTTTAATAGACCCTTCAGTGAGATCTTAGGACTCCTGCACAAGTGTGGGTACCTTTTTAGGCCACAGCCAACAGAGTTCTGCCTCTCTACCAAGCCCAGTGGAACGGAACACAGAGGGAATGCAAGTGAGATTCGTGCCACGTATGTTTATCAGCCCGTTTCCAATTTTGTGTCTGAAATCAAACAGCCAAGGATCTGCATGGCCCCCCCCCCCTGCCTTCGGGCTTCCCTGGAGTCCTGCTCCTAATTATCTCTTTAATATCTCTTCATCTTCCAGCCCCTGCTTCCTGACCGGATGGTGATATCTGAAGCACTCAGCGGCAACCAGACAGCCAGAGGGGAACGCGAGCCATCCATGCAGGTGGGGTAACCGTCCATCCTCACCCCCCCCCCGCAGGCGATTACTCGACCACGACCACGACCTCAGACCCCCCCCCGCACCAAAATCCACAACCCTACCCTCGGAACAAAATAAAACAAATTTGCTTGAATCTCACGCTGCCTTTTGTTTGTAATTGACGCAATAGGCGAAGGGGAGGGATCTCATTTCTGGTGCCTGTCGGGGGGGGGGGAGGGAGGAGGGTGCGGGGGAATTGGAGAGGAGAGAAGAGGGGGCAGAGGGCATCTCAGTGTATCTGTGTGTGTGCGTGCGAGCATCTTTGAGGAAACTCAAAGATCGGACGCGACAGAGCATGTATGTAGTCCAGCCGGACCAATTCACCACGTCTCTGTCTCTTGTCTCTCTGTTTCTGTTTCTCTATTTCTCTCTCTGTGTCTCTCTTTGTCTCTGTCTGTCTGTCTGTCTGTCTGTCTGTCTGTCTGTCTCTCTCTCTCGTTTGAATTCTCTCTCCCGCCCGCCCGCCCGCCCGCACTCCCTCCCTCCTTTTCCTCTCGACTTGCCAGTCAATCCTGGGGCTTGAGCTACTGTACTGGCGCTCCAACACACAACGGTCCCACTCCGAGCCTGCCTGCCTGCCTGCCTGCCTATGCATGGGCCCCATACTCCAACGAGGCACATCATCATCCCCACCCCACCCCTTCTCTGAAAAGAAGGCAGTCTCTCTCGGGGCCAGCCAGCCTGGGCCGGTTTTCTCAGTCAGTCAGTGCGTGGTTTGTTTGTTCTTTTTTTTCCCCCATGCATTTCATGAGAGAAAACTGCAATTCACAAAACCACCACTAGATGGCGCGCGTTCGCCGTCGACAAGGTGGATGGGGCGGCGGGAGGGGCAAAACAAGGGTCGGGTCAGTCACTCACTCAGTCAGTCAGTCCTCACCTACCCGGCAGTGGGGAGTGAGAGTTCTGACATACACATACATATAGGTTGTTATGATTCATTATTATCATCATTTGCTTTTCCTCTGTCCTAGCCGTGACGACGGGGAGGGGGGAGGGCGGGGTTTCGACCGCCAGCCGACGTGTTGCGGACGGAGAGGGGGAAGTATGCACGCATGGCTCATCTCCAGATCCCACGCGTTCTACTTCCCCCCGA
>NW_012310467.1:0-2402 GCF_000151885.1 Dipodomys ordii | reverse complement strand
AGGACACAGTGGGTCACAGCGGGACACAGCGTGGGACAATAGCAGGAGACAGCGAGGGACAAAGAGAGGACCCAGCGGGACACAGCGGGGTACACAGCGGGACACAGCGGGGGACACAGAAGGGTACACAGCGGGACAAAGCGAGAAACACAGCGAGGTCACACCGGGGGCCAAAGCGGGACACCACGGGACACAGTGTGACACAGTGTGACACAGCGGGGACACTGCAGGGGCACAGCGGGACAAAGCGGGCGACACAGCGGGACACAGCGGGACAGAGCGGGAGACACAGCGGGGGACAGCAGGGGACAGAGAGGGGACACAGCGGGAGACACAAAGGGGGACAGCAGGGGACAGAGAGGGGACACAGCGGGACACAGCGGGAACACAGCTGGACACAGCGGGGTACACAGCAGGACACAGGGGGCACACAGTGGGGACACAGCGGGGGACAAAGCGGGACACAGCGGGTCACAGCGGGGGACACAGCGGGACACAGCGGGGGACACAGAGGGGTACACAGCGGGACACAGCTGGGAACACAGCGCGGACACAGCGGGACACACCGGGACACAGTGCGGGACACAGCTGTACACAGCGGGACACAGCGGGGGACACAGTGGGACAAAGCGGGGACACAGCAGGACACAGCGGGACACAGCGGGGGACACAGCGGTACACAGCTTGGGACACAGCGAGGACAAAGCGGGACACAGCGGGACACAGCGGGGACACAGCAGGGACACAGCAGGGACACAGCGAGGGACACAGCGGGGGACACAGCGGGACACAACGAGGAACACATCGAGGACACAGCGGGACCCAGTAGGACACAGCGTCGATACAGAGGGGACACAGCGGGACACAGCGGGGTACACAGCTGAGGACACAACGGGACACAGCGGTGGACACAACGAGGACACAGCGGGACACAGCGAGGACACTGCGGGAACATAGCGGGACACAGCGGGTACAGAGCGGGACACAGCGGGGTCACAGAGTGGTACACAGCGGGACACATCGGGAAACAAAGCGAGGTCACAGCGGGGGACCAAGCGGGACAACACGGAACACAGTGTGACACAGCGGGACACAGCGGGACACAGCTGGGAACACAGCGGGTCACAGCGGGACACAGCGGGAACACAGCTGGACACAGCGGGGTACACAGTGGGACACAGGGGGCACACAGTGGGGACACAGCAGGGGACACAGCGGGACACAGCGGGTCACAGTGGGGGACACAGCGGGGGACACAGCGGGGGACAGCAGAGGACAGAGAGGGGACACAGCGGCGACACAGAGGGGACGCAGCTGGGGACACAGCGTGGGACAAAATGGGAAACCACGGGACACAGTCTTACACAGCGGGACACAGCGGGGACACTGCGGGACACAGCAAGATAAAGCGAGGGACACAGCGGGCCACAGCGGGCCACAGCGGGGGACAGCGGGGGACACAGCGGGACACAGTGGGCTACCCAGTGAGGACACAGCGGGACACAACAGGGGACACAGCGAGGACACAGCGGAGGACACAGCGTGGGACACAGCGGGACACAGTGGGGAACACAGCGAGGACACAGCGGGACACAACGGGACACAGCGTCGATACAGCGGGGAGGCAGCGTTACATAGCGTGGTACACACTGTGGACACAATGGGACACAGTGGGGGCACAGCGGGACACAGTGGGACACAGCGGGGAGACAGCAGGGACACAGTGGGGGACACAGCGGGGCACAGCGGGTTACAGCGGGGAACACAGCGGGACACAGCAGGTGACACAGCGAGGACACAGCGGGTCACAGCGGGACACAGCGTAGGACAAAGCAGGAGACAGCGAGGGACAAAGAGAGGACCCAGCTGGACACAGCGGGGTACACAGCGGGACACAGCGTGGGACACAGAAGGGTACACAGCGGGACAAAGCGAGAAACACAGCGAGGTCACACCGGGGGCCAAAGCGGGACAACACGGGACACAGTGTGACACAGTGTGACACAGCAGGGACACTGCAGGGGCACAGCGGGACAAAGCGGGCGACACAGCGGGACACAGCGGGACACAGCGGGAGACACAGTGGGGGACAGCAGGGGACAGAGAGGGGACACAGCGGGAGACACAAAGGGGGACAGCAGGTGACAGAGAGGGGACACAGCGGGACACAGCGGGAACACAGCTGGACACAGCGGGGTACACAGCGGGACACAGGGGGCACACAGTGGGGACACAGCGGGGGACAAAGCGGGGACACAGCGGGTCACAGCGGGGGACACAGCGATGACAGAGCGGGACACATGCGGTGGACACAACGGGGTACACTTTCGTGACACAGCGGGGAACACAGCGAGGTACATAGCGGGACACAGCGGGAAACACTGCGAGGTCACAGCGGGGGA
>NW_012310466.1:0-2402 GCF_000151885.1 Dipodomys ordii | reverse complement strand
ACACAGCAAGGACACAGCGGACACTGCGGTGACACAGCGGGACACAGCTGGGGACACTGCGGGACACAGCGGGACACAGCGGGGACACAGCAAGGACACAGCGGGGGACACAGCGGGACACAGCCGGACACAGCCGGGGACACAGCGGGACACAGCGAGAGACACAGCGGGGGACACAGCGGAACACAGCGGGGAACAAAGAGAGGACACAGCGGGACCCAGCGGGACACAGCGTCGATAGAGCGGGGACACAGCGGGACACAACAGTGACACAACGGGACTCAGCTGGGGACACTGTGGGACCCAGCGGGACACAGCGGGGACACAGCAAGGACACAGTGGGGGACAAAGTGGGGGAAACAGCTGGACACAGCGGGGAACACAGCGAGGACACATCGGGACCCAGCGGGACACAGCGTCGATACAGCGGAGACACAGCGTTACACAGCATGGTACAAAGCTGTGGACACAACAGGACACAGTTGGGGCACAGCGGGACACAGCGGGACACAGTGGGACACAGCGGGGACAAAGCGTGAGACACAGCAGGGGACAGAGCTTGAGACAGCGGGGGACACAGCGGGGACACAGCGAGGACACAGAGGGACAGAGCGGGACACAGCAGGGCACAGCGGGGGACACAGCGGGACACAGCGGGGGACACAGCGGGACACAGCGGGGGCACAGCGGGGACAAAACGGGAGACACAGTGGGGAACAGAGCAGGACACAGCGGGGGACACAGAGAGGACTCAGTGGGGACACAGCGAGACTCAGCCGGGGACACAGCGGGGGAAAAAAGCGGGACACCACGGACACAGTGGGACACAGCGGGACACAGCGGGGTCACTGCGGGACACAGTGGGGGACAAAGCGGGACACAGCGGGACACAGCGGGGACGCAGCGGGACACAGCGGGACACAGCGATACATGGTGGGGGTCACAGCGAGGACACAGAGCGGGACATAGCGCGGACACAGCGGGACACAGCGGGACACAGCGGGGGACACAGCAAGGACACAGTGGGGGACACAGTGGGGGAAACAGCTGGACACAGCGGGGAACACAGCGAGGACACAGCGGCACCAGGCGGGACACAGCGTAGATACAGCGGAGACACAGTGTTACACAGCATGGTACAAAGCTGTGGACACAACGGGACACAGTGGGGGCACAGAGGGACACAGCGGGACGCAGTGGGACACAGCGGGGACAAAGCGTGAGACACAGCAGGGTACAGAGCTGGAGACAGCGGGGGACACAGCGGGGACACAGCGGGACACAGCGAGGACACAGCGGGACAGAGCGGGACACTGCAGGGCACAGCGGGGGACACAGTGGGACACAGCGGGGGACACAGCGGGAGACAGCGGGGGACACAGCGAGGACACAGCGGGGCACAGCGCTGACACTGTGGGGACACAGCGGGGGACACAGCCGGACACAGCGGGACACAGCGGGGGACACATGGAGGACTCAGCGGGACAAAGCGGGGACACAGGGGCGACTCACAGGGGGACACAGCGGGGGACAAAGCGGGACACCACAGAACACAGTGGGAAACAGCGGGACACAGCGGGGAAACTGCGGGGACACAGGGGGACAAAGCGTGGGACACATAGGGACACAGCGGGGGACACAGCGGGGGACACAGCGGGACACAGTGGGACACAGCGGGGCACACAGGGGGGACCCAGCGGGACCCAGCGGGGGACACAGCAGTACACAGCAGGACACAGCAGGGGACACAGAGGGGTAAACAGCGGGACACAGCGGGGAACACAGCGAGGACACAGCGGGACCAAGCGGGACACAGCATCGATACAGCGGGGACACAGCAGGACACAGCGGGGTACACAGCTGGGTACACAACGGGACACAGCGGGGGACACAGCGAGGACACAGCAGAACACAGCGTGGGAAACAGCGAGGACACAGAGGGACACAGCGAGACACAGCGGGACACAGTGGGGACACAGCAGTAGACACAGCGGGACACAGCGAGGACACAGCGGGGACACAGCGGGGAGACAGCGGCACCCAGCAGGACACAGCGGGGCACACAGCGGGACACAGCGGGACACAACTTGGGACACAGCGGGAACACAGCCGGGGACACAACGAGGACACAGCGGGACACAGCGGGACACAGCGTGGGACAAAGCGGGAGATAGCAGGGGACACAGCGAGGACACAGCAGGACACAGTGGCGACACATAGAGGACTCAGCGGGGGACACAGTGGGGGACAGAGCTGGACACAGAGGGACAAAGAGGGGACAGAGCGTGACACAGCGGGACACAGCGGGACACAGCAGGGGACTCAGCGGGACACAGCGGGGGACACAGGGAGGGCACAGCTGGACACTGAATGAGACAGAGCGAGGACACAGCCGGACACAG
>NW_012310465.1:0-2402 GCF_000151885.1 Dipodomys ordii | reverse complement strand
AAGCGGGACACAGAGGGGGTCACAGCAGGACACAGCGGGGAACAAAGGGAGGACACAGCGGGACCCAGTGGGACACAGCGTCGATATAGTGGGGACACAGCGGGACTCAGCGGGGGACACAGCGGTACACAGCGGGACACAGCGTCGATACAGGGCGGACACAGCGGAACACAGCGGGGGACACAGCGAGGACACAGAGGGACACAACGAGACACAGCGGGACACAGCGGGGACACAGCAGTAGACACAGCGGGACACAGCGGGGGACACAGTGGGACATAGCGGGGAACACAGCGAGGACACAGCGGAGTACACAGCTGGGGACACATCGAGACACAGCGGGGGACACAGCGTGGTAAACAGCTGTGGACACAACGGGACACAGTGGGGGCACAGCAGGACACAGCGGGACACAGTGTGACACAGCGGGGACAAAGCATGAGACACAGCAGGGGACAGAGAGGGAGACAGCGGGGGACACAGCGAGGACACAGCGGGACATAGTGGTGACACAGCGGGGACTCAGCGGGGGACAGAGCGGGGGACAAAGCGGGACACCACGAAAAACAGCAGGACACAGCGGGAAACAGAGGTGACAAAGAGGGGAATAGGCGTGGGACACAGCGGGGAACAAAGCGGGACACCATGGGACACAGTGTGACACAGTGGGACACAGCGGGGACACTGTGGGGACACAGCGGGACAAAGCGGGGGACACAGCGGGACACAGCGGGACACAGCGGGGGACACAGCGGGGGACAGCGGAGACAGAGAGGGGACACAGCGGGACACAGCGGTGACCCAGCTGGGCACAACGGAGTACACAGTACACCACGAAACACAGCAGGACACAGCGGATACACAGTGGGGACACAGCGGGACACAGCGGGGACACAGCAGTAGACACAGCGGGACCCAGCGGGAACACAGCGGGACACAGCGGGGGACACATGGAGGACACAGCGGGACACAGCGGGGACACAGTGGGGACTCACCGGGGAACACAGCGGGGGACAAAGCGGGATAGCACGGGACACAGCGGGACACAGCGGGACACAGCGGGGATACTGCGGGAACATAGCAAGACACAGCGGGGTACACAACAGGACACAGCGGGAAACAGCGGTGGACACAGCGGGGGCCACAGCGGGACACAGCGTGGGATAAAGGGGGGACACAGCGGGACACAGTGGGGGACACAGCGAGGACCCATTGGGACACAGCGGGGACACAGCGGGACTCAGCGGGGGACACAGCAGTACACAGCGGGACTCAGCGGGACACAGTGGGGAAACAGCAGGAACACACAGGGGACACAGGGAGGACACAGTGGGGACACATCGGGGACTCACCGGGGGACAGAGCGGGGGACAAAGCGGGGCACCACTGGAAACAGCGGGACACATTGGTGGACAAGGGGGAGACAGTGTGGAAACATAGCAGGACACAGCGGGGTACACAGCGGGACACAGCGGGGACACAGCAGGACACAGCGGGGGACACAGCGAGGACACATTGGGACACAGCAGGGACACATCGGGACACATCGGGGGACACAGCGAGGACACAGCGGAACACAGCGTGGGACAAAGCGAGGACACAGCAGGAAACAGCGCGACTCAGCGGGGGACACAGCGAGGACACAGCGGGACACAGCGAGGGAAACAGCGGGACACCGCGGGGACTCGGCATTGGACACAGCGGGACAGAGCCGGGGACACAGCGGGACATAGCAGGGGACACAGTCGGGGACAAACCGGGACACCATGGGACACAGTGTGACACAGCGGGACACAGTCGGGACACTGCTGGGACACAGCGGGACAAAGCAGGGGACACAGCAGGACAGAGCGAGACACAGCGGGACACAGCGGGGACACAGCAGTAGACACAGCGGGACCCAGCGGAACACAGCGTCGATAGAGCGGGAACATAGCGGGACACAGCGGTGGACAGCGGAGACAGAGAGGGGACACAGCGGGACACAGCAGTGACACAGCTGGACAAAACGGAGTACACAGCGGGACACAGCAGGCACTCAGCGGGGACACAGCGGGACACAGGGGGCCACAGCAGGGACAGAGCGGGACACAGAGGGACACAGCGGGGGACACAGCGGGACACAGCGGGGGACCCAGCGAGGACACAGTGGGACACAGCGGGGAACACAGCTAGGACACAGCGGGGGACACAGCGGGGGACACAACGGGACACAGCGTCGATACAGCGGGGATACAGCGTTACACAGCGTGGTACACAGCTGTGGACACAACGGGAAACAGCGGGGACACAGGGGGACACAGCGGGACACACTGGGACACAGCAGGGACAAAGCGTGAGACACAGCGGGGGACAGAGCGGGAGACAGCGGGGGACACAGCGAGGACACAGCGGGACACAGC
>NW_012310464.1:0-2402 GCF_000151885.1 Dipodomys ordii | reverse complement strand
TTCGGGTAGAAGGTACGAGACATAACAATTAAGAAAGAGGCGTCAGATATTTTACATCATTCACTTCTCTCGAGATGAATGGGAGGAACAGAGGCTAGTAGAATACATACGTACATGAATATCTGAGTTGGATAATGGAAGCATTAAGAGATTGCCAGAATTAGTGTTATAACAAAGTAGATGTTATTCTAGATGCATCTAATATTTCAAAATTACAAAGAGAGGGTGGTAGAAGTAGAATTGAATAATCGGAAGAAGTCATTGTGTTTGTTTTTGGAGATGAACAGGGCTTTGAAGAATGATCCTGGTACTGGTGGATGTGGAGGTGGTAGAGGTGGTGGAGGTGGTGGAGGAGGAGGAGAAGGAGAAGGAGAAGAAAAGGAGAAGCAGTAAAAGCAGAAGAAGCAGAAGCAAAGAAGCAGAAGCAGAAGAAAAAGAATAAGCAAAAGAAGCAGAATCAGAGGGAGAAGCAGAAGAAGGAGAAGGAGCAGAAGGAGAAGGAGAAGCAGAATTAATATCAGAAGGAGAAGCAGAAGAAGGAGAAGCAGAAGCAGAAGAAGCAGCAGAAGGAGAAGCAGAAGCAGAAGAAGATGCAGAAGGAGAAGCAGGAGAAGCAGAAGAAGCAGAAGCAGAAGGAGAAACAGAAGTAGGAGAAGGAGAAGGACTAGGAAGGGCAGCAGAAGCAATAGGAGAAACAGAAGGAGTAGCAGAAGCAGAATGAGAAGCAAAAAGAGAAGCAGTAGAAGCAGAAAAACCAGGAGAAGCAGAAGAAAGAGAAGAAGAAGAAGAAGAAGAAGAAGAAGAAGAAGAAGAAGAAGAAGAAGAAGAAGAAGAAGAAGAAGAAGAAGAAGAAGAAGCATAAGGAGAAGCATAAGGAGAAGCATAAGGAGAAGCATAAGGAGAAGCATAAGGAGAAGCATAAGGAGAAGCATAAGGAGAAGCATAAGGAGAAGCATAAGGAGAAGCAGCAGAATAAGCAAAAGAAGCAGAAGCAGTGGGAGAAGCAGAAGAAGGAGAAGGAGAAGCAGAAGCAGAAAGAGAAGCAGAAACAGAAGGAGAACAAAAGGATAAGCAGGAGAATCAGAAGAAGCAGAAGTAGAAACAGAAAGAGAAGTAGAAGAAGGAGAAGCAGAAGTAGAATCAGAAGAAACAGAAGAAGAAGAAGAAGAAGAAGAAGAAGAAGAAGAAGAAGAAGAAGAAGAAGAAGAAGAAGAAGAAGAAGAAGAAGAAGAAGAAGAAGAAGGAGAAGCATAAGGAGAAGCAGTAGATGCAGGAGAAGCAGAAGAAATAGAATAAGCAAAAGAAGCAGAAGGAGAAGCAGTGGGAGAAGCAGAAGAAGGAGATGGAGAAGGAGCAGCAGAAGGAGAAGCAGAAGCAGAAAGATAAGTAGAAACAGAAGGAGAATAAAAGGAGAAGCAGGAGAAGCAGAAGAAGCAGAAGTAGAAACAAAAAGAGAAGTAGAAGAAGGAGAAGCAGAAGTAGAATCAGAAGAAACAGAGAAGAAGATGAAGAAGAAGAAGAAACAGAACCAAAAGAAATAGAAGAAGGAGAAGAGCAGAAGCAGAAGCAGAAGGAAAAGCAGAAGCAGAAGGAGAAGCAGAAAGAGAAGCAGGAGAAGCTGAAGAAGCAGGAGAAGCAGAAGCAGAAGAAACAGGAGAAGCCGAAGAAGCAGAAGCAGAATCTGAAGCAGAAGGAGAAACAGAAGAAGCACAATCTGAAGCACAAGCAGAAGAAACAGAAATAGTAGAATAAGCAGAAGCACCAGGAGAAGGTGAAGAAGAAGAAGGAGAAGGCGAAAGAGAAGGATTAGGAGTAGGAGAAGCAAAAGGATAAGCAGAACCAGAAAGAGACGCAGAAAGAGAAGCAGCACGAGAAGTAGGAGTAGCAGGAGAAGAAGAAGCAGGAGAAGCAGAAGAAACAGAAGGCGCAGAAGCAGAATGAGAAGCAGAAGGAGAAATTGAAGCAGAAGCAGAAGCAGAAGGAGAAGCAGAAGCAGAAGAAGGAGAAGGACAAGGAGAAGGAGAAAGAGAAGCAGAAAGAGAAGCAGAAAGAGAAGCAGGAGAAGCAGAAGCAGAAAGAAAAGCAGAAAGAGAAGCAGAACGAGAAGAAGGAGAAGCAGAAGCAGGAGAAGCAGAAGCAGAAGAAACAGAATAAGGAGAAGAAGCAGAAGCAGAAGGAGAAGCAAAAACAGAAGGAGAAGCAGAAAGAGAAGGTGCAGAAGCAGAAGCAGGAGAAGCAGAAGCATAAGAATCCGAAGAAGCAGAAGCAGAACCTGAAGCAGAAGGAGAAGCAGGAGAAGCAGAAGAAGCAGAATCTGCAGAAGCAGAAGGAGAAGCAGAAGCAGAAAGTTAACCAAAATCAGAAGGAGAAGCAGAAGAAACAGAAGAAACAGAAGCAGTAGC
>NW_012310463.1:0-2402 GCF_000151885.1 Dipodomys ordii | reverse complement strand
GATGATGAATCAGAAGGAGAAGCAGAAGGAGAAGGAGAAGCAGATAGAGTAGCAGGATAAGTATGAGAAGCAGATGCAGAAGTAACAGGAGAAGCCGAAGAAGCAGAAGCAGATTCTGTAGCAGGAGACACAGATGAAGCATAATTTGTTCAAGAAGCAGAAGAAACAGAAATAGTAGAATAAGCAGAAGCAGAAGCAGCAGGAGAAGCAGAATAAGAAGACGGAGAAGGGGAAAGAGAAGGATTAGGAGTAGGAGAAGCAAAAGGATAAGCAGAAGCAGAAATAGACGCAGAAGGAGAAGCAGCACGAGAAGTAGGAGAACCAGGAGAAGCAGAAGCAGGAGAAGCAGAAGAAACAGAAGCTGAAGCAGAATGAGAAGCATAATGAGAAATTGAAGCAGAAGCAGAAGGAGAAGCAGAAGCAGATTGGAGAAGCAGAAGAAGGAGAAGGAGAAGCAGAAAGAGAAGCAGAACGAGAAGCAGGAGAAGCAGAAGCAGGAGAAACAGAAGCAGAAGAAACAGAAGAAGGAGAAGAAGCAGAAGCAGAAGGAGAAGCAGAAGCAGAAGGAGAAGCAGAAAGAGAAGGAGGGGAAGCAGAAGAAGCAGAAGCAGGAGAGGCAGAAGCATAAGTATCCGAAGAAGCAGAAGCAGAACCTGAAGCAGAAGGAGAAGCAGGAGAAGCAGAAGAAGCAGAATCTGGAGAAGCAGAATGAGAAGATGAAGGAGAAGCAGAAGGGGAAAGAGAATCAAAAGCAGAAGGAGAAGCAGAAGAAACAGAAAGAGCAGTAGCACTTGCAGCAGAAGCAGAAGGAGAAACAGAAGGAAAAGCAGAAGAAAGAGAACAAGAAGGAGAAACCGAAGCAGAATCAGAAGGAGAAGCAGAAGAAGCAGAAGGAGAAGCAGAAACAGAAGAATAAGCATAAGGACAAGCACAAGCAGAAGGAGATGCAGAAGGAGAAGCAGGAGACGCAGAAGAAGCAGAAACAGAAGAAGAAGTAGAAGAAGGAGAAAGAGAAGGAAGAGCAGCAGAAGCAATAGGAGAAGCAGAACCAGAAGGAGAAGCAGAATGAGTAGCAGAAAGTGAAGCAGTAGAACCAGAAGAAGCAGGAAAAGCAGAAGTAGAAGAAAGAGAAGAAGAAGAAGAAGAAGAAGAAGAAGAAGAAGAAGAAGAAGAAGAAGAAGAAGAAGAAGAAGAAGAAGAAGCATAAGGAGAAGCAGTAGAAGAAGAAGAAGCAGAAGCAGGAGAAGCAGAAGCAGTAGAAAAAGAATAAGCATAAGAAGTAGAAGAAGAAGCAGAAAGAGGAGAAGGAGAAGCAGAAGTAGAATTAGAAGAAACAGAAGAAGAAGAAGCAGAAGAAACAGAAGCAAACGAAACAGAATAAGGAGAAGAGCAGAAGCAGAAGCAGAAGGAGAAGCAGAAGCAGAAGATGAAGCGGAAAGAGAAGCAGGACAAGCAGGAGAAGCAGAAGAAGCAGGAGAATCAGAAACAGAAGAAACAGGAGAAGCCGAAGAAGCAGAAGCATAATCTGAAGCAGGAGAAATAGAAGAAGCACAATCTGAAGCAGAAGCAGAAGAAACAGAAATAGTAGAATAAGCAGAAGCAGAAGCAGCAGGTGAAGCAGAAGAAGAAGAAGGAGAAGGCGAAAGAGAAGGATTAGGAGTAGGAGAAGAAAAAGGATAAGCAGAAGCAGAAAGAGACGCAGAAGGAGAAGCAGCACGAGAAGTTGGAGAAGCAGGAGAAGCAGAAGCAGGAGAAGCAGAAGAAACAGAAGACGCAGAAGCAGAATGAGAAGCAGAAGGAGAAATTGAAGCAGAAGCAGAAGGAGAAGCAGAAGCAGGAGAAGCATAAGAAGGAGAAGGAGAAGCAGAAAGAGAAGCAGAACGAGAAGCAGGAGAAGCAGATGCAGGAGAAGCAGAAGCAGAAGAAACAGAAGAAGGAGAAGAAGCAGAAGCAGAAGGAGAAGCAGAAACAGAAGGAAGAGCAGAAAGAGAAGCAGGAGAAGCAGAAGAAGCAGCAGCAGGAGAAGAAGAAGCAGAAGAAGCCGAAGAAGCAGAAGCAGAACCTGAAGCAGAAGGGGAAGCAGGAGAAGCAGAAGAATCAGAATCTGGAGAAGCAGAAGGAGAAGCAGAAGCAGAAAGAGAAGGAAAAGCAAAAGGAGAAGCAGAAGAAACAGAAGAAGCAGAGGCAGTACCAGAAGAAGCAGAAGATGCAGAAGCAGAAGGAGAAGCAGAAGGAAAAGCAGAAGAACGAGAAATAGAAGGAGAAGGAGAAACAGGAGAAGCAGAAAGAGAAGCAGAAGAAGGAGCAGGAGAAGGAAAAGCAGCAGGAGAAGCAGAAAGAGCAGCAGAAGGAGAAGCAGGAGATGCAGAAACAGGAGAAGCAGAAGCAGAAGAAAAAGGAGA
>NW_012310462.1:0-2402 GCF_000151885.1 Dipodomys ordii | reverse complement strand
AGCTGGAGAAGCAGAAGCAGAAGAAACCTAACAAGCAGAAGAAGCAGATAGCAGAACGAGAAGCAGAAGAAGAGGGAGAAAGAGAAGGATTAGGAGTAGGAGGAGCAGAAGCAGAATAAGAAGCAGAAAGAGAAGCAGAAGGAGAAGCAGAAGGAGAAACAGAATCAGAAGCAGGAGAAGCAGTAACAGAAAGAGAAGCACAAGAAGGAGGAATTGAAGGAGAAGGAGAATGAGACGGAGAAGCAGAAGGAGAAGAAGGAGAAGCAGAAGAAGAAGAAGGAGAAGTAGAAAGAGAAGGATTAGGAGTAGGAGAAACAGAAGGATAAGCAGAAGCAGAAAGAGAAGCAGCAGGAGAAGCAGGAGAAGCAGAAGAAGCAGAAGCAGGAGAAGCAGAAGCAGAATGAAAAGCAGAAGAAGGAGAAATTGAAACAGAAGAAGATTCAGAAGGAGACGCAGAAGCAGAAGTAGAAGCAGAAGAAGGAGAAGCAGAAGGAGAAGCATAAGGAGAAACAGAAGGAGAAGCAGGAGAAGCAGAATCAAAAGAAATAGAAAAAGGATAAGAAGCAGAAGCAGAAAGAGAAGCAGAAACAGAAGGAGAAGCAGAACCTGAAGCAGAAGAAGCATAAGCAGAACCTGAAGCAGAAGAAGAAGGAGAAGCAGAAGAAGCAGAATCTGGAGAAGAAGGAGAAGCAGAAGCAGAAAGAGAAGCAAAAGCAGAAGGAGAAGCAGAAAGAGAAGCAGAAGAAACAGAAGCAGTAGCAGAAGAAGCAGAAGATGCAGAAGCAGATAGAGAAGCAGAAGGAATAGCAGAATAACGACAAGGAGAAACAGAAGGAGAAGAAGAATGAGAAGCAGAAGGAGAAGCAGGAAAAACAGAAGAAGCAGAAACAGACGAAGAAGCAGAAGAAGGAGAAGCAGAAGCAGAAGAAGAAGCAGAAGGAAAAGTACAAGCAGAAGGAGATGCAGAAGGAGTAGCAGGAGAAGCAGAAGAAGCAGAAGCAGAAGGAGAAGAAGCAGAATCAGAAGAAGCAGAAGGAGAAGTAGAAAGAGAAGCCGACGAAGAGAAGCAGAACGAGAAGCAGGAGAAGCAGAAGAAGCAGAGCGGGAGAAGCAGAAGAAGAAGAAACAGAAGAAATAGAAGGAGCAGAAGCAGAAGGAGGAGCAGAAGCAGAAGGAGAAGTAGAAAGAGAAGCAGAAGAAACAGAAGCAGGAGAAGCAGAAGCAGAAGAAACAGGAGAAGGACAAGAAGCAGAAGCAGAAGCAGAAGGAGAAGCATAAAGAGAAGCACTAGAAGCAGAAGAAGCAGGAAAAGCAGAAGCAGCAGAAAGAGAAGAAGAAGAAGAAGAAGAAGAAGAAGAAGAAGAAGAAGAAGAAGAAGAAGAAGAAGAAGAAGAAGAAGAAGAAGAAGAAGAAGAAGAAGAAGAAGAAGAAGAAGAAGGAGAAGGAGAAGGATAAGAAGAAGGAGAAGGAGAAGCAGTAGAAGCAGAAGAAGCAGAAGCAGGAGAAGCAGAAGCAGAAGAAAAAGAATAAGCATAAGAAGCAGAATCAGAGGGAGAAGCAGAAGAAGGAGAAGCAGAAGCAGAAGAAGCAGCAGAAGGAGAAGCAGAAGCAGAAGAAGATGTAGAAGGAGAAGCAGGAGAAGCAGAAGAAGGAGAAGGAGAAGGCGAAAGAGAAGGATTAGGAGTAGGAGAAGCAAAAGGATAAGCAGAAGCAGAAAGAGACGCAGAAGGAGAAGCAGCACGAGAAGTAGGAGAAGCAGGAGAAGCAGAAGCAGGAGAAGCAGAAGAAACAGAAGACGCAGAAGCAGAATGAGAAGCAGAAGGAGATATTGAAGCAGAAGCAGAAGCAGAAGGAGAAGCAGAAGCAGAAGGAGAAGCAGAAGAAGGAGAAGGAGAAGCAGAAAGAGAAGCAGCAAGAGAAGTAGGAGAAGCAGGAGAAGCAGAAGCATGAGAAGCAGAAGAAACAGAAGACGCAGAAGCAGAATGAGAAGAGAAGGAGAAATTGAAGCAGAAGCAGAAGGAGAAGCAGAAGCAGAAGGAGAAGCAGAAGAAGGAGAAGGAGAAGCAGAAAGAGAAGCACAACGAGAAGCAGGAGAAGCAGAAGCAGGAGAAGCAGAAGCAGAAGAAACATAGGAAGGAGAAGAAGCAGAAGGAGCAGCAGAAACAGAAGGAAAAGCAGAAAGAGAAGCAGGAGAAGCAGAAGATGCAGCAGCAGGAGAAGCAGAAGCAGAAGAAGCAGAAGAAGCAGAAGCAGAAGCAGAAGGAGAAGCAGGAGAAGCAGAAGAAGCAGAAGAAGCAGAATCTGGAGAAGCAGAAGGAGAAGCAGAAGCAGAAAGAGAAGCAAAAGCAGAAGGAGAAGCAGAACTAGAAGCAGAAGAAACAGAAGAAGCAGAGGCAGTAGCA
>NW_012310461.1:0-2403 GCF_000151885.1 Dipodomys ordii | reverse complement strand
CATTCCGCTTCTCCTTCTGCTTCTGCATCTTCTGCTTCTTCTGCTACTGCCTCGGCTTCTTCTGCTTCTCCTTCTGCTTCTCCTTCTGCTTTTGCTTCTCTTTCTGCTTCTGCTTCTCCTTCTGCTTCTCCAGATTCTGCTTCTTCTGCTTCTCCTTCTTCTCATTCTGCTTCAGGTTCTGCTTCTGCTTCTTCGATTTCTTCTGCTTCTGCTTCTCCTGCTGCTACTTCTTCTGCTTCTCCTGCTTCTCTTTCTGCTTTTCCTTCTGTTTCTGCTTCTCCTTCTGCTTCTGCTTCTTCTCCTTCTAGTTCTTCTGCTTTTCCTTCCGCTTCTCCTTCTGCTTCTGCATCTTCTGCTTCTTCTGCTACTGCCTCGGCTTCTTCTGCTTCTCCTTCTGCTTCTCCTTCTGCTTTTGCTTCTCTTTCTGCTTCTGCTTCTCCTTCTGCTTCTCCAGATTCTGCTTCTTCTGCTTCTCCTGCTTCTCCTTCTGCTTCAGGTTCTGCTTCTGCTTCTTCGATTTCTTCTGCTTCTGCTTCTCCTGCTGCTACTTCTTCTGCTTCTCCTGCTTCTCTTTCTGCTTTTCCTTCTGTTTCTGCTTCTCCTTCTGCTTCTGCTTCTTCTCCTTCTTCTGTTTCTTCTGCTTCTGCTTCTCCTGCTTCTGCTTCTCCTGCTTCTCGTTCTGCTTCTCTTTCTGCTTCTCCTTCTCCTTCTCCTGCTTCTGCTTCTCCTTCTGCTTCTACTTCTCCTTCTGCTTCTGATTCTGCTTCTGCTTTTTTGGCTTCTCCTGTTTCTTCTGCTTCTGCTTCTCCTCCTTCTTCTGCTTCTCCTGCTTCACTTTCTGCTTCTCCTTCGCTTCTGCTTCTCCTTCTGCTTCTGCTTCTGCTCTTCTCCTTCTTCTGTTTTTTTTACTTCTGTTTCTTCTGCTTCTTCTTCTCCTGTTTCTTCTGATTCTACTTCTGCTTCTCCTTCTTCTCCTCTTTCTGCTTCTACTTCTGCTTCTTCTGATTCTCCTGCTTCTCCTTCTTGTTCTCCTTCTGTTTCTGCTTCTCTTTCTGCTTCTGTTTCTCCTTCTGCTGCTCCTTCTCCTTCTCCTTCTTCTGCTTCTCCCACTGCTTCTGCTTCTTTTGCTTATTCTTTTCCTTCTACTTCTCCTTCTGCTCCTGCATCTTCTGTTTCTTCTGCTACTGCCTCTGCTTCTTCTGTTTCTTCTGCTTATCCTTCTGCTTCTCCTTCTGCTTTTTCTTCTCTTTCTGCTTCTGCTTCTCCTTCTGCTTCTCCAGATTCTGCTTCTTCTGCTTCTCCTGCTTCTCCTTCTCCTACAGATTCTGCTTCTGCTTCTTCGGCGTCTTCTGCTTCTGCTTCTCCTGCTGCTGCTTCTTCTGCTTCTCTTTCTGCTTTTCCTTCTGTTTCTGCTTCTCCTTCTGCTTCTGCTTCTTCTCCTTCTGTTTCTTCTGCTTCTGCTTCTCCAACTTCTGCTTCTCCTGCTTCTCGTTCTGCTTCTCTTTCTGCTTCTCTTTCTGCTTCTCCTTCTCCTTCTTCTGCTTCTCCTTCTGCTCCTTCTTCTGCTTCTGCTTCTCCTTCAATTTCTCCTTCTGCTGCTCCTTCTGCTTCTGCGTCTTCTGTTTCTTCTGCTTCTCCTGCTTCTGCTTCTCCTGCTTCTCCTACTTCTCGTGCTGCTTCTCCTTCTGCGTCTCTTTCTGCTTCTGCTTATCCTTTTGCTTCTCCAACTCCTAATCCTTTTCTTTCGCCTTCTCCTTCTTCTTCTTCTGCTTCTCCTGCTGCTTCTGCTTCTGCTTATTCTACTATTTCTGTTTCTTCTGCTTCAGATTCTGCGTCTTCTATTTCTCCTTCTGCTTCAGATTCTGCTTCTGCTTCTTCGGCTTCTCCTGTTTCTTCTGCTTCTGCTTCTCCTGCGTCTTCTGCTTCTCCTGCTTCTCTTTCTGCTTCTGCTTATCCTTCTGTTTCTCCTACTCCTAATCCTTCTCTTTCTCCTTCTCCTTCTTCTTCTTCTGCTTCTCCTGCTGCTTCTTCTTCTGCTTCTTCTGCTTTTTCTGTTTCTTCTTCTTCTGCTTCAGCTTCTGCTTCTTCTTCTTCTCTTTCTGCTTCTGTTTCTCCTTCTACTTCTGCTTTTCTCCTTCTGCTTCTGCTTCTCCTGATTCTTCTTCTTCTGCTTCTCCTACTTTTCCTTCTGCTTCTCGGTCCCATTCTCCTTCTCCTTCAATTTCTCCCTCTTGTGCTTCTCATTCTGCTTCTGCTTCTGCTTCTCCTGCTTCTGCTTCTTTTGTTTCTCCTTCTGCTTCTCTTTCTGCTTCTAATTCTCCTTTCTGCTCTCCTACTCCTAATCCTTCTCTTTCTCCTTCTTCTTCTTCTGCTTCTCGTTCTGCTTCTGCTTCTTCTGCTTGT
>NW_012310460.1:0-2403 GCF_000151885.1 Dipodomys ordii | reverse complement strand
AAACTGTGGGACACAGCCATGACTCAGCGTGGGACACAGGTGGGACACAGCGGGAGACAGCGGGGACACAGCTGGACTCAGCGGGGGACACATCCAGGACACAGCGGGACTCAGCGGGACACAGCAGGGACACAGCAGTAGACACAGCGGGTCCCAGCAGGGACACTGCGGGACACAGCGGCACACAGCGGGGGACACAGCGAGGACACAGCAGGACATAGCGGGGAAACAGTGGGACACAATGGGGATACAGCAGTGGACACAGCGGGACACCGGGGGACACAGTGGGACACAGCAGGGGACACAGCGGGGACACAGCGGGACACAGCTGGACACAGCGGGGGATACAGGTGGGACACAGCGGGATACAGCGGGAACACAGTGGGACACAATGGGACACAGCGAGGGATACAGCGGGACACTTCAGGGGACAGAGCGGGGGACACAGCGGGACACAGCGGGCACTCAGAGGGATACACAGCGGGCCACGGTGGAGACACAGCGGGACACAGCAGGACACAGCGGGACACAGCGGGACACCGCGGGGGACACAAGGGGACACAGCGGGACACAGCCGGGGACAGAGCGAGGACACAGCGTGACACAGCGGGGACACAGCGGGGACACAGCTGGGGACACAGTGGGGACATATCGGGACACAATGTGACACATGGGGGACACAGCGGGACACAGCGGGACACAGCAGAACACAGCGGGGGACACAGTGGGTGACACAGAGGGACACAGCAGGACACAGCGGGACACAGAAGGGACACAGCGGGGGACAAAGTGGGGACACAGCGGGGGACAAAGCGTTACTCATCCGGGGACACTGAGGGACACAGCCGGACACAGCGGGGTACACAGCGGGACTCAGCAGGCGCACAGTGGGGGACACAGCGGGACAAAGCGAGGGACACAGCGGAGGACACAGCGGGGATATAGCGAGGACACAGCGGGACACAGAGGCACTGAGCTGGACACAACGGGGTACACAGCGGGACACTCTGAGGACACAGCGAGGACACAGCGGGACATAGTGGGACACAGCGGGACACAGCAGGACACAGCGGGAAACAGCGGGGGACACAGCGGGACACAGCGGGGGACACAGCGGCAACAAAGCTGGACACAGAGGGGGACACAGCGAGGACACAGCGGGTCACAGCGGGGACATAGCGAGACTCAGCGGGGGACACAGCGGGACACAGCAGGGGACAGAGCCGGGGACACAGCGTGTCACAGCGGGGGCCACAGCGGGCCACAGCGCAGGACACAGCGGGGGACACAGCGTGACACAGTGGGGGACACAGCGGGACACAGCGGGACACAGCGGGACACAGGGGGACAGAGGGGGGGACAGAGCGGGACACAGCGGGGACACAGCAGAGTCACAGCGGGACACAGAAGGGACACAGCGGGACACAGCGATCACAGAGGGGGACACAGTGAGGGCACAGCAGGACACAGCGGGGGACATGGCGGGACACAGCGGGAGATACAGCGGGACACAGCATGACACAGTGCGGTCACAGCAGTGGACAGAGCGGGACACAGCGGGGGACACAGCGGGACACCAAGGGACACAGTGTGACACAGTGGGGGACAGAGAGGGAGACACAGCGGGACACAGAGGGAACACAGCGAGGACACAGCGGGACCTAGCGGGACATAGCTTCGATACAGCGGGGGACAGAGCGGGACACAGCGGGGTACACAGGGAAGACACAGCGGGACACACCGGGGACACAGCGGGGACTCAGCGGGGGACACAGCGGGGGACAAAGCGGGACACCACGGGACACAGCAGGACACAGGGGGGACACTGCCGGGACACAGTGCGACACAGCGTGGGACACAGCGGGACACAGCGGGACACAGCAGGGGACACAGAGGGGACAAAGCGGGAGACAGCGGAGGATACAGCGAGGACCCAGCGGGACCCAGCAGGACACAGCGTCGATACAGCGGGGGACACAGCGGGACACAGCGGGGCCACAGCGGGACATAGTGGGGGACAGAGCAGGACACAGCGGGGGACACAGCGAGGACACAGCGGGGACACAGCGGGGACTCAGCGGGGGACACAGCAAGGAACAAAGGGGGACACCACGGAACACAGCGGGACACAGCAGGACAGAGTGGGGACACTGTGGGGACACAGCAGGACACAGCGGGGGACACAGCGGGACACAGCGGGATACAGCGAGGGACACAGCGGGGACACAGCGGGACACAGCGGGGACACAGCGAGACACAGCGGGACACAGCGTGGACAATGCGGGAACATAGCGGGACACAGCAGGGTACACAGCGGGACACAGCAGGACACAGCGGGGGACACAGTGGGACACACGCGGGGGACACAGCGAGGACACAGCGGGACACAGCGGGAGACACAAC
>NW_012310459.1:0-2403 GCF_000151885.1 Dipodomys ordii | reverse complement strand
ACACAGCGGGGGACAAAGCGTGACCTCACGGGACACAGTGGGACACAGCGGTACAAAACTGGGACACTGCGGGCACACAGCAGGACAAAGCGGGGGACACAGCGGGACACAGCGGTACACAGTGGGGGATACAGCCGGTCAAAGCGGGGGACAGAGCAGGGGACACTGCAGGACTCAGCGGGGACACAGCGGGACACAGCGGGACACAACGGGGGACACAGTGAGGACACAGCGGGACACAGCGGTGGAAACAGCTGGACACAGCAGGGGACACAGCGGGACACAGCGTGGTACACACCCGGAAACAGCGGGGGACACAACGTCACACAGAGGGGGACACAGAGGGAAACATAGGGACACAGCGAGGACAACGCGTGGGACACAACGGGGGACAGAGCTGGCCACAGCGTGGGACACAGGGAAGACACAGTGGGACACAGCGGGGACACAGCGGGGACTCAGCGGGGGACACAGCGGGTGACAAAGCGGGACACCACGGGACAGATCAGGACACAGCTGAACACAGCGGTGACACTGCGGGGACACAGCAGGACACAGCGGGGGACACAGCAGGGACACAGCAGGACACAGCGGGGGACACAGCAGGGGACACAGCGGGACACAGTGGGACACAGCGGGGGACACAGCGTGACACAGCGGGGGACACAGCGGGACACAGTGGGGGAAACAGTGGACACAGAGGGACAGAGCGTGTGATACAGCGAGGACACAGCGGGACACAGCGGGACACACCGGGACACAACGGGACTCAGCGGTACTCAGCGGGACACAGCGGGGACACAGCGGGGGACACAGCGGGACACAGTGGGGGACACAGCGGGACACAGTGGGTGATAGAGAGGGGGACACAGCGGGACACAGAGGGGATCACAGCGAGGACACAACGGGACACAGCGGGACACAGTAGGACACAGCGGGTGAGACAGGGGGGACACAGCGGGACTCAGCGGGGGACACAGCAGTACACAGCGGGACAAAGCAGGACACAGCGGGGGACACAGCGGGACACAGAGGGGGACACAGAGGGGCACAGCGGGGGACACAGCGGAAAACAGTGTGGGACAGAGCGTGGAACACAGCGAGACACAGCGGGGACAAAACTGGACACAGCGGGGTATACAGCGGGACACAGCGGGACACAGCGGGACACAGCGGGGAATACAGGGGAGACACAGCGGGGACACTGCGGGACTCAGCGGGGGACACAGCAGTACACAGCGGGATACAGCGGAACACAGCGGGGGATACAGCCGGACACAAAGGGGGACACAGAGGGTTACACAGCGGGACAAAATGGGGAACACAGCGAGGACACAGCGGGACACAGCAGGACACAGTGTCGATACAGCGGAACACAGCGGGACACAGCGGGTTGCACATCTGGGGACACAAAGGGACACATCGGTGGTCACAGTGAGGACACAACGGAACACAGTGTGGGACACAGCGAGGACACAGCGGGACACAGCGGGACACAGCGGAACACAGCAGGGACAAAGCATTAGAAACAGCGGGACACAGCGGGGGACACAGGGGGACACAGCAGGGGACACAGCAAGGACACAGCAGGACACAGTGGGACACAGCGTCCATACAATGGGGACACAACAGGACACAGCAGGGTACACAGCTGGGGACACAACGGGACACAGCAGGGGACACAGCGAGGACACAGCGGGACACAGCTGGGACACAGCGAGGACACAGCGGGACACAGCAGGAAAAAGCGGGGACACAGGAGGGACACAGCAGGGAAACAGCGGGGGACACAGCGGGACACAACGGGACACAGCGGGGGACACAGAAGGATACAGCGGGGGACACAGCGGGGGACACAGCGGGGTACACAGCGGGACACAACGGGGAACACTGCAAGGACACAGTGGGACCCAGCGGGACACAGCATCGATACAGCGGGGACACAGCAGGACACAACGGGGTACTCAGCTGGGGACACAAAGGGACACAGTGGGGGACACAGCGGGACACAGCGGGACACAGTGGGACACAGCGGGGACAAAGCGTGAGACACAGCGGGGGAAAGAGCGGGAGACAGCGGGGGACACAGCGAGGACAGAGCGGGAAACCGCGGGGAAACAGCGGGGACTCAGCGGGGGACACAGTGGGGGACATAGCGGGACACCACGGAACACAGCGGGACACAGAGCGAAACAGCGGTGACCCTGCGGGGACACAGCGGGACACAGCGGGGGACACAGCAGGACACAGCGGGGGCCACAGCAGAACACAGTGAGGAAAAGAGCGTGGGACACAGAGAGACACAGCAGGGACAAAGCTGGACACAGCGGGGTACACTGCGGGACACAGAGGGGACTCAGCGGCGACCCAGCGGGACACAGCGGGACACAGCAGGGACACAGC
>NW_012310458.1:0-2403 GCF_000151885.1 Dipodomys ordii | reverse complement strand
CGGGACACAGCAGGGACACAGAGGGGACTCAGCGGGGGACACAGCGGGGGACAAAGCGGGACACCAAGGGACACAGTGTTACCCAGCGGGGGACAGAGAGGGGGACACAGCGGGACACAGAGGGGAACACAGCGAGGACACAGCGGGACCCAGCGGGACACAGCTTCGATACAGCGGGGACACAGCGGGACATAGCAGGGACAAAGCGGGGGATACCGCGGGGTACAGAGCGGGACATAGCGGGGTACACAGGGAAGACACAGCGGAACACACCGGGGGCACAGCGGGGACTCAGCGGGGGACACAGGGGGGACAAAGCGGGACACCACGGGACACAGCGCGACACAGCAGGACACAGGGGGGACACTGCCGGGACACAGTGCGACACAGTGAGGGACACAGCGGGACACAGCAGGGACACAGCGGCGGATACAGCGAGGACACAGCGGGACCCAGCGGGACACAGCTTCGATACAGCGGGGACACAGCGGGACACAGCGGGGGATACAGCGAGGACACAGCGGGACACAGTGGGACACAGCGGGGGACAAAGGGGGAGACAGCGGAGGACACAGCGAGGACACAGCGGGACACAGCGGGGAAACAGAGGGGACTCAGAGGGGGAAACAGCAGGGGACAAATCAGGACACCACGGGACACAGTGGGACACAGCGGGACACAGCGGGGACACTGCGGGGACAAACCGAGACAAAGCGGTGGACACAGCAGGACACAGCGGGGGCTACAGCCGGATACAGCGGGGGACAGAGAGGTGGACACAGCAGAACACAGCGGGGACACAGCTGGACACAGCGGGGTACACAGCAGGATACAGTGGCCACACAGCGGGGACACAGTGGGAGACAGCGGGACACAGCGGGGACAGAGCGGGACACAGCGAGACACAGTGGGACACAGCGGGGGACACAGCGGGACACATCGAGGACAAAGCTAACACACAAGGGGACACAGCGGGGGACACAGCGGGGAACACAGCGAGGAAACATCAAGGACACAGTGGGACCCAACGGGACACAGAGTCGATACAGCGGGGACACAGCGGGGTACACAGCTGGGGACACAGCGGGACACAGCGGGGACAAAGTGTGAGACACAGGGGGGACACAGCGGGAGACAGCGGGACACAGCGGGGAAAACAGAGGGGACACAGCGGGACTCAGCGAGAGACACAGCGGGACACATCGGGACACAGCTGGGACAAAGCAGGGACACAGCTGGGGACACAGAGGGACACAGCGGGGGACAGAGAGGGGGACACTGCAGGACACAGAGGGGAACACAGCGAGGACACAGTGGGACCCAGCGGGACACAGCATCGATACAGCGGGGACACAGCGGGACACAGTGGCGACAAAGCGGGGGATACAGCGGGGGATAGAGCGGGACAGAGCGGGGGACATAGAGAAGACACAGTGGGACACAGCGGGGACACAGCGGGACTCAGCGGGGGACACAGCGGGGGACAAAGTGGGACACTACGGGACACAGCAGGACACAGCGGGACACAGCGGGGACAAGGCGAGGATACAGCAGGACACAGCATTGGACAAGGCGGGACACAGCGAGACACAGCGGCGGGCACAGCGAGACACAGTGGGGGACAGTGCAGGGGACACAGTGGAACACACCAGGGACACAGCTGGACACAGTAGGACACAGCGGACCACAGTGGGAACACAGCTGGACACAGCGGGACACAGCGGGGGACACAGAGGGGGACACAGCGGGGGACACTGCGGGACAAAGCGGGGTATACAGCGGGGGACCCAGCGGGACACAGTGGGGAACACAGCGAGGACACAGCGGGACCCAGCGGGACACAGCGTCGATACAGCGGGAACATAGTGGGACACAGCGGGACACAGTGGGACCCAGCTGGGACAAAGTGGGACACACAGCGGGGGACACAGCGGGGGACACAGTGGGACACAGTGGAGGACACAGCGAGGACACACCGGGACACAGCGGGGGACACAGCGGGACACAGCGGGGGACACAGAGGGGGACACAGCAGGACACAGCGGGACACAGCGGGGGACACAGGGAGGACGCAGCGGGACACAGAGGGGGACACAGCGAGGACACAGCGGGTCACAGCGGGGACATAGCGAGACTCAGCGGGGTACAGTGGGACAAAGCGGGGGATAGAGTCGGCGACACAGCGGGACACAGCGGCGGACATAGCGGGACACAGCAGTGGACAAAATGGGACACAGCAGGGAACACAGTGTGACACAGCGGGGACACAGCGGGACACAACGCGGGACACAGCAGGGACACAGCGGGACACAGTGGGGGACAGAGCGGGACACAGCGGGACACTTCGGGACACAGGGGGACAGAGCGAGACACAGCGGGGACACAGCGGGGACACAGCCGGGA
>NW_012310457.1:0-2403 GCF_000151885.1 Dipodomys ordii | reverse complement strand
CTGCTTCTCCTTCTGCTTCTCCAGATTCTGCTTCTTCTGCTTCTCCTGCTTCTCCTTCTGCTTCAGGTTCTGCTTCTGCTTCTTCGGCTTCTTCTGCTTCTGCTTCTCCTGCTGCTGCTTCTTCTGCTGCTCCTGCTTCTACTTCTGCTTTTCCTTCTCTTTCTGCTTCTCCTTCTGCTTCTGCTTCTTCTCCTTCTTATGTTTCTTTTGCTTCTGCTTCTCCTGCTTCTGCTTCTCCTGCTTCTCGTTGTGCTTCTCTTTCTGCTTCTCTTTCTGCTTCTCCTTCTCTTTCTTCTGCTTCTCCTTCTGCTTCTGCTTCTCCTTCTGCTTCAATTTCTCCTTCTGCTTCTCATTCTGCTTCTGCGTCTTCTGTTTCTACTGCTTCTCTTGCTTCTGCTTCTCCTGCTTCTCCTACTTCTCGTGCTGCTTCTCCTTCTGCGTCTCTTTCTGCTTCTGCTTATCCTTTTGCTTCTCCTACTCCTAATCCTTCTCTTTCGCCTTCTCCTTCTTGTTCCTCTGCTTGTCCTGGTGCTTCTGTTCTGCTTATTCTACTATTTCTGTTTCTTCTGCTTCTGCTTCAGATTGTGCTTCTTCTGTTTCTCCTTCTGCTTCAGATTATGCTTCTGCTTCTTCGGCTTCTCCTGTTTCTTCTGCTTCTGCTTCTCCTGCTTCTTCTGGTTCTCCTGCTTCTCTTTCTGCTTCTCCTTCTGCTTCTGCTTCTCCTTCTGCTTCTGCTCTTCTCCTTCTTCTGTTTCTTTTGCTTCTGTTTCTTCTCTTCTTCTTCTTCTTCTTCTTCTTCTTCTTCTTCTTCTTCTTCTTCTTCTTCTTCTTCTTCTTCTTCTTCTTCTTCTTCTGTTTCTTCTGATTCTACTTCTGCTTCTCCTTCTTCTCCTTCTCTTTCTGCTTTTTCTGATTTTCCTGCTTCTCCTTCTTGTTCTCCTTCTGTTTCTGCTTCTCTTTCTGCTTCTGCTTCTCCTTCTGCTGCTCCTTCTCCTTCTTCTGCTTCTCTCACTGCTTCTGCTTCTGCTTCTTTTGCTTATTCTTTTTCTTCTGCTTCAGCTTCTCCTGCTTCTGCTTCTTCTGCTTCTACTGCTTCTCCTTATGCTTCTCCTTATGCTTCTCCTTATGCTTCTCCTTATGCTTCTCCTTATGCTTCTCCTTCTTCTTCTTTGTCTTCATCGTCTTCTTCTTCTTCTTCTTCTTCTTCTTCTTCTTCTTCTTCTTCTTCTTCTTCTTCTCCTTCTTCTCCTTCTTCTCCTTCTTCTTCTTCTTCTTCTTCTTCTTCTTCTTCTTCTTCTTCTTCTTCTTCTTCTTCTTCTTCTCCTTCTTCTCCTTCTTCTCCTTCTTCTCCTTCTTCTTCTTCTTCTTCTTCTTCTTCTTCTTCTTCTTCTTCTTCTTCTTCTTCTTCTTCTTCTTCTTCTTCTTCTTCTTCGTCTTCTTCTTCTTCTTCTCTTTCGTCTGCTTCTGCTTTTCCTGCTACTTCTGCTTCTACTGCTTCCCTTTCTGCTTCTCATTCTGCTTCTGCTTATCCTTCTGCTTCTCCTATTGCTTCTGCTGCCCCTCCTTCTCCTTCTCCTACTTCTGCTTCTCCTTCTGCTTTTGCTTCTCCTTCTGCTCCTGCTTCTTATCCTTCTTCTGTTTCTTCTGCTCCTGCTTCTTATCCTTCTGCTTCTCCTGCTTCTTCTGCTTCTCCTGCTTCGCTTCTCCGCTTCTTCGCTTCTCCGCTTCTCCGCTTCTCTTTCTGCTTCTCCTTCGCTTCGCTTCTACTTCTGCTTCTGCTTCTGCTCTTCTCCTTCTTCTGTTTCGGTTGATCCTGTTTCTTCTCCTTCTCCTTCTTTTGTTTCTTCTGACTCTACTTCTACTTCTCCTTCTTCTCCTCTTTCTGCTTCTGGTTCTGATTCTTTTGCTTATTCTTTTTCTTCTGCTTCTGCTTCTCCTGCTTCTGCTTCTTCTGCCTCTACTGCTTCTCCTTATCCTTCTCCTTTTGCTTCTTCTTCTTCTTCTTCTTTTTCTTCTTCTTCTTTTTCTTTTTCTTCTTCTTCTTCTTCTTCTTCTTCTTCTTCTTCGTCTTCTTCGTCTTCTTCTTCTTCTTCTTCTTCTTCTTCTTCTTCTTCTTCTTCTTCTTCTTCTTCTTCTTCTTCTTCTTCTTCTTCTTCTTCTTCTTCTCCTTCGTCTGCTTCTGCTTCTCCTGCATCTTCTGCTTCTACTGCTTCTCTTTCTGCTTCTCATTCTGCTTCTGCTTCTCCTTCTGCTTTTCCTACTGCTGCTGCTGCCCCTTCCTTCTCCTTCTGCTACTTCTGCTTCTCCTTCTGCATCTGCTTCTTCTGCTTCTGCTGCTTCTGCTTCTGCATCTTCTTCTGCTTCTGCTTCTCCTTCTGCTGCTTTGCTTCTACTTCTCCTTCT
>NW_012310456.1:0-2403 GCF_000151885.1 Dipodomys ordii | reverse complement strand
CTTTTCTTGGACACAGTGGGACTCATCGTGGGATAAGCATGATGTTTCGGAATTTAGCAGGACATTCCGTGAATCAGCGGTGAACCTGCGGGGATACAGCGGGACACATTGGAGGTCACTGCGGGACCAAGCAGGACACTGCTTATTACTCATTTTTTCATTGTGGGGACACTTCGGGTACATTTGGTTACTTATAGGTCACTGCGGGTGACACAGTTGGACACAGCGTGACATTCCAGGTTACACAGCATGGACACAGTGGGACACAGTAGGACACAGCGTGGGACAAATTGGGTGACAGTAGAGGACACAGCGAGGATCAGCTGGACACAGCGGGGACTCAGAGGGGACTCAGCAGGGGACTTATAGGGAAAAATGCAGGATCATCACGGGACACAGTAGGACACAGAGGGACACAGTGGGGACACTGCGGGACACAGCCGGGGGACACAGCGGTGGACAGCGGGGGACAGAGAATGGACACAGGAGGTCACAGAGGGGACACAGCTGGACACAGAAGGGTACACAGCGGGACACAGCGGACACACAGTGGGGACAGAGCTGGACACAGAGGGACACAGAAGGGACAGAGCGTGACACAGGTGGACACTGAGGGAGACAGAGCGAGCACTCAGCCGGACAAAGCGAAAGAGAGCGTGACACAGTTGGACATTGAGGGAGACAGAGCGAGCACACAGCCGGACACAGCGAAACACAGCGTGACACAGTGGGGACACAGCAGGGGACACAGCGGGACACAGTGGGGGACACAGCGGGACACAGCGTGGTACACAGCAGGGACAAAGAAGGACACAGCGGGGGACACAGCGAGGACAAAGCGGGACACAGCGGTGACACAGCGGGACACAGCTGGGGACACTGGGGGACACAGCGGGACACAGAGGGACACAGCAAGGACACAGCGGGGGACAGTGGGGGACACAGCGGGACACAGCAAGGCACAACGGGATCACAGCAGTGGACACAGCGGGACACAGCAGTGGGACACAGCGGGGGACACAGGGGAAACAGCGGGGACACAGCGGGGGACACAGAGGGACACAGCGGAGACACAGCGGGGACACAGCTGGACCCAGCAGGACACAGCGGGGGACACAGCGGGACACAGCGGGACACAGCGGGGGACACTGCAGGGACACATTGGGACACAGTAGGACACAGCGTGGGACAAAGCAGGAGACAGCGGAGGACACAGCGAGTACACAGCTGGACACAGCGGGGACACAGAGGGGACTCAGCAGGGGACATAGAGGGAAAAAAGCGGGACACCACGGGACACAGTAGGACACAGCGGGACACAGCGGGGACACTGCGGGACACAGCCAGGGGACACAGCGGTGGACAGCGGGGGACAGAGAAGGGACACAGCGGGACACAGAGGGGACACAGCTGGACACAGAAGGGTACACAGCGGGACACAGCGGACTCACAGCGGGGACAGAGCTGGACACAGAAGGGACAGAGCGTGACACAGCTGGACACTGAGGGAGACAGAGCGAGGACACAGCCGGACACAGCCAAACACAGCGTGACACAGTGGGGAAACAGCAGGGGACACAGCGGGACACAGCGGGGGACACAGCGGGACACAGCGGGGACAAAGCAGGACACAGCGAGGACACAGCGGGACACAGCGGTGACAAAGCGGGACATAGCGGGGGACACAGCGAGGACACAGCGGGACACAGCGGTGACAAAGCGGGACACAGCGGGACACAGCGGTGACAAAGCGGGGGACACAGCGGGACACAGCGGGACACAGCGGGGGACACAGGGGGGACACAGCGGGACACAGCAGGGGACACAGGGAGGACACATTGGAACACAGCGGGGACACAGCGGGACTCAGCGGGGGACACAGCCGTACACAGCGGGACACAGCAGGACACAGCAGGGGAAACAGAGGGGTACACAGCGGGACACAGCAGTAGACACAGCGGGACATAGCGGGGACTCAGCGGGGGACAGAGCGGGGGACAATGCGGGACACCATGGAACACAGCGGGACACAGAGGTAAACAGCGGTGACCCTGCGGTGACACAGGGGGACACAGCGGGACAGAGCGGGGGACACAGCGGGACACAGTGGGGGACAGAGCGTGGGACACAGCGAGACACAGCAGGGACAAAGCTGGATACAGCGGGGTACACAGAGGTATACAACGGGGATAAAGCAGGGAAACAGCGTGACACAGCGGGACACAGCGGGGGACACAGCGGGACACTGCGGGGGACACAGCGAGGACACAGCGGGACACAGTGGAGGACACAGCAAAGACATAGCGGGGGACACAGCGGGACACAGCGGGACAAAGCGGGACACAGCGGGGGACACAGGGGGACACAGCGGGGCACAGCGGGGGACACAGCGGGACACAGCAG
>NW_012310455.1:0-2403 GCF_000151885.1 Dipodomys ordii | reverse complement strand
TGATGCTGATTCTGTTTTTATTTTTATGGTTTTTATTTATGGTTAGCATATTCTGATTGTTTTGTTTTTGAGAAGCAGAAGATTTTTTTTTTGAGAAGCAGAAGCAGAAGAAGCAGAAGCAGACCTTGATGCAGAAAGAGAAGCAGGAGAAGCAGAAGAAGCAGAATCTGGAGAAGCAGAAGGAGAAGCAGAAGCAGAAAGAGAAGCAAAAGCAGAAGGAGAAGCAGAACTAGAAGCAGAAGAAACAGATGAAGCAGAGGCAGTAGCAGAAGAAGCAGAAGATGCAGAAGCAGAAGGAGAAGCAGAAGGAAAAGCAGAAGAACGAGAAGGAGAAGGAGTAGGAGAAACAGAAGGAGAAGCAGAAAGAGAAGCAAAAGAAGGAGCAGGAGAAGGAAAAGCAGCAGGAGAAGCAGAAAGAGCAGCAGAAGGAGAAACAGGAGATGCAGAAACTTGAGAAGCAGAAGCAGAAGAAACACAAGAAGGACAAGAAGCAGAAGGAGAAGCAGAAAGAGAAGGAGAAGCAGGAAGAGAAGGAGGGAAAGCAGAAGAAGCAGAAGCAGGAGAAGCAGAAGCATAAGAATGTGAAGAAGCAGAAGGAGAACCTGAAGCAGAAGGAGAAGCAGGAGAAGCAGAAGAAGCAGAATCTGGAGAAGCAGAAGGAGAAGCAAAAGGAGAAGCAGAAGCAGAAAGAGAATCAAAAGCAGAAGGAGAAGCAGAAGAAACAGAAGAAGTAGAAGCAGTAGCAGTTGTAGCAGAAGCAGAACGAGAAGCAGAAGGAAAAGCAGAAGAACAAGAAGGAGAAGGGAAACAGAAGGAGAAGCAGTAGGAGAATAAGAAGGAGAAGCAGAAGAAGGAGAAGCAGAAGCAGAAGAAGATGCAGAAGGAGAAGCAGAAGAAGCAGAAGCATAAGGAGAAGCAGGAAAAGCAGAAGAAGCAGAAGCAAAAGGAGAAGCAAAAGAAGGAGAAGGAGAAGCAGAGGCAGAAGAAGAAGCATAAGGACAAGTACAAGCAGAAGGAGATGCAGAAGGAGAAGCAGGAGAAGCAGAAGATGAAGGAGAAGCAGAAGTAGGAGAAGGAGAAGGAGGAGAAGCAGAAGCAGAAGGAGAAGCAGAAGCAGAATGACAAGCAGAAAGAGAAGCAGGAGAAGCACAAGAAGCAGAAACAGGAGAAGCCGAAAGAGAAGAAGCAGAATCAGAAGCAGAAGTAGAAGCAGAAGCAGAAGGAGAAGCAGCAGAAGAAGTAGAACCAGAAATTCAGGCAGGAGAAACAGAAGAAGCAGAAGCAGAAGCAGAAGGAGAAGCAAAAAGAGAAGCAGTAGGAGAAGTAGAAGAAGCAGCAGAAGGAGAAGCAGCAGAAGAAGCAGAAAAACAAGCAGGAGAAGCAGAAGCAGAAAGAGAAGTAGAAGCAGAAGAAACAGAAGCAGAAGAAGAAGCAGTAGAAGCACAAGAAGCAGAAGCAGGAGAAGCAGAAGCAGAAGATAAAGAAGAAGCATAAGAAGCAGAAGCAGAGGGAGAAACAAAAGAAGGAGAAAGAGCAGAAGAAGGTGAAGCAGAAGGAGATGCAGCAGCAGAAAGAGAAGCAGAAACAGAAGGAGAAGAAGAAGGAGAAGTAGGAAAATCAGAAGAAGCAGAAGCAGAAGGAGAAAGAGAAGGAGAAGAAGGAGAAGGAGAAGCAGAAGGAGAAGGACAAGCAGGAGAAGCAGAAGAAGCAGAAGCGGGAGGAGCAGAAGAAGAAGAAACAGAAGAAAGAGAAGGAGCAGAAGGAGAAGCAGAAGCAGAAGCAGAAGCAGAAGGATAAGCAAAAAAGAAGCAGAAGAAGCAGAAGAAGCTGTAGCAGGAGAAGCAGAAGCAGAAGAAACAGAAGAAGCCCAAGAACCAGAAGGAGAACCTGAAGCAGAAGGAGAAGCAGAAGCAGCAGAAGCTGGAAAAGTAGAAGCAGAAAAACAGAACAAGCAGAAGAAGCAGAAGAAGAACGAGAAGCAGAAGAAGAACAAGGAGAAAGAGAAGGATTAGGAGTAGGAGAAGCAGAAGGATAAGCAGAAGCAGAAGGAGAAGGAGAATGAGCAGGATGAGCAGAAGAAGAAGAAGAAGTAGAAGCAGGAGAAGCAGAAGAAGAATGAAAAGCAGAAGAAGGAGAAATTGAAGGAGAAGATGAAGGAGAAGAAGCAGAAGCAGTAGTAGGAGCAGAAGGAGGAGAAGCAGAAGGAGAAGCATAATGAGAAAAAATAGGAGAAGCAGGAGAAGCAGAAGCAGGAGAAGCAGAATCAGAAGAAATAGAAGAAGGAGAAGAAGCAGAAGAAGACGAAGAAGCAGAAGCAGAACGTGAAGCAGAAGTAGAAGCAGGAGAAGCCGAAGAAGCAGAATCTGAACCTGAAGAAGGAGGAACAAGAAGGAGAAGCAGAAG
>NW_012310454.1:0-2403 GCF_000151885.1 Dipodomys ordii | reverse complement strand
CAGCGGGGGACACAGCGGGTCACAGCTGGTGACGCAGCTGGTGTGACAGATCGTGGGACAAAATGGGACACCACGGGACACAGTGTTACACAGCGGGACACAGCGGGGACACTGCGGGACATGGCAATATAAAGCAGGGGACACAGCGAGACACAGCGGGCCACAGCGGGGGACAGCGGGGGACACAGCGGGACACAGTGGGCTACCCAGTGAGGACACAGCGGGACACAACAGGGGACACAGCGAGGACACAGCGGGGGACACAGCGGGGGACACAGCGGGACACAGAGGGGAACACAGGGAGGACACAGCGGGACCCAGCGGTACACAGAGTCGATACAGCAGGGAGGCAGCGTTACACAGCGTGGTACACACTGTGGACACAACGGGACACAGTGGGGGCACAGCGGGACACAGCGGGACACAGTGGGACAGAGCGGGGACAAAGCGTGAGACACAGCGAGGGACAGAGAGGGAAACACCAGGGGACACAGCGAGGAAACAGCGGGACACAGCGGTGACACAGCGGGGACTCAGCGGGGGACACAGTGGGACACAGCGGGGGACACTTCGGGACACAGTGTGGGACAGAGCGTGGGACACAGCGAGACACAGCGGGGACAAAGCTGGACACAGCGGGGTACACAGAGGGACACAGCAGGGACACAGCGGGGAAACAGCGTGACACAAAAGGACACAGCTGGACACAGCGGGGTACACAGCGGGTCACAGCGGGCACACAGCGGGGACACAGCGGGACACAGCGGGGACACAGTTGGACACAGCGGGACACAGCGGGGGACACAGCGGGACACAGCGGGGGACCCAGCGAGGACACAGCGGGACACAGCGGTGGACACAATGGGGGACACAGCGGGACACAGCGGGGAACACAGTGAGGACACAGTGGGACACAGCGGGAAACACTGCGAGTTCACAGCGGGGGACAAAACGGGACAACACGGGACACAGTGTGACAGAGTGGGACACAGCGGGGACACTGCAGGGGCACAGAGGGACAAAGCGGGTGACACAGTGAGACACAGCCGGGGACACAGCGGGGGACAGCAGGGGACAGAGAGGGGACACAGTGGGACACAGCAGGGGACACAGAGGGGTACACAGCGGGACACAGCCGGAAACACAGCGCGGACACAGCGGGACACACCGGGACACAGCGTCAATACAGCGGGGACAGAGAGGGTCACAGCAGGGACACAGCGGGACACAGCGGGACACAGCGGGGGACACAGCAAGGACACAGCGGGAGACAGCGGGGGACACAGCGAGGACACAGCGGGGGACACAGCAGGTGACACAGCAGGACACAGCGGGGAACACAGCGAGGACACAGCGGGACACAGCGGGACACAGCGGGACACAGCGTCGATACAGAGGGGACTCAGCGGGGACACAGCGGGACACAACGGGGTACACAGCTGGGGACACAACGGCACACAGGGGGGGACACAGCGAGGAAACAGCGAAACACAAGGGGGGACACAGCAAGGACACAGCAGGACACAGCGGGGGGCACAGCGAGGAAACAGCGGGACACAGCGGACACAGCTAGGGACAAAGTGGGGGACAGCGGGGGACACAGCAAAGACACAGCAGGACACCATGGGACACAGTGTGACACAGCGGGACACAGCGGGGGACCCATCGAGGACACAGCGGGATATATTGGGGGACACAGAGAGGACACAGCGGGGGACACAGCGGGGGACACAGCGGGACACAGCTGGGAACACTGCGAGGACACAGCGGGACCCAGCGGGACACAGCGTCGATACAGTGGGGAAAAAGCGTTACACAGAGTGGTACACAGCTGTGGACACAACGGGACACAGTGGGGGAACAGCGGGACACAGCGGGACACAGTTGGACACAGCGGGGAGAAAGCGTGAGACACAGCGGGGGACAGAGCAGGAGACAGAGGGGGACACAGCGAGGACACAACAGGACACAGCGGTGACAAACGGGGGACACAGAGGGACACAGCGGGGGACACAGAGGGAGAGACAGCAGGACACAGCGGGACACAGCGGGGGACACAGTTGGGACACAGTGGGACACAGCGGGGGACACAGCGAGGACACATTGGGACACAGCGGAGACACAGCAGTACACAGCGGGACAATGCGGGACACAGCAGGGGACACAGAGGGGTACACAGCGGGACACAGCGGGGAACACAGCGAGGACACAGCGGGACCCAGCGGGACACAGCGTCGATATTGCGGGTACACAGCATTACACAGCGTGTTACACAGCTGTGGACACCACGGGACACAGTGGGGACACAGCGGGACACAGCGGGACACAGTGGGACAAAGCTAGGACAAATCGTGAGACACAGCGAGGGACAGAGCGGGAGACAGCGGGGGACACAGCGAGGAC
>NW_012310453.1:0-2403 GCF_000151885.1 Dipodomys ordii | reverse complement strand
AGCATAAGGACAAGCACAAGCAGAAGGAGATGCAGAAGGAGAAGCAGGAGAAGCAGAAGAAGCAGAAGCTGAAGGAGAAGCAGAAGTAGGAGAAGGAGAAGGAGGAGAAGCAATAGCAGAAGGAGAAGCAGAAGCGGAATGAGAAGCAGAAAGAAAAGCAGGAGAAGCACAAGAAGCAGAAGCAGGAGAAGCCGAAAGAGAAGAAGCAGAAGAAGCAGAAACAGAAGCAGAAGTAGAAGCAGAAGCAGAAGGAGAAGCAGCAGAACAAGTAGAACCAGAAATTCATGCAGGAGAAACAGAAGAAGCAGAAGCAGAAAGAGAAGCAAAAAGAGAAGCAGAAGGAGAAGTAGAAGAAGCAGCAGAAGGAGAAGCAGCAGAAGAAGCAGAAAAACAAGGAGGAGTAGCAGAAGCAGAAAGAGAAGTAGAAGCAGAAGAAGCAGAAGAAGCAGAAGCAGAAGAAGAAGCAGTAGAAGCATAAGAAGCAGAAGCAGGAGAAGCAGAAGCAGAAGAACAAGAAGAAGCATAAGAAGCAGAAGCAGAAGCAGAGGGAGAAACAGAAAAAGGAGAAGGAGCAGCAGAAGGTGAAGCAGAAGGAGATGGAGAAGCAGAAAGAGAAGCAGAAACAGAAGGAGAAGAAGAAGGATTAGTTGGAGAATCAGAAGAAGCAGAAGCAGAAAGAGAAGCAGAAGAAGGAGAAGGAGAAGCAGAAGCAGAGGAAAGGAAGGAGAAGCAGAAGAAGCAGAAGCGGGAGAAGCAGAAGCAGAAGCAGAAGCAGAAGCAGAAGCAGAAGCAGAAGCAGAAGAAGAAGAAGAAGAAGAAGAAGAAGAAGAAGAAGAAGAAGAAGAAGAAGAAGAAGAAGAAGAAGAAGAAGAAGAAGAAGAAGAAGAAGAAGAAGAAGAAGAAGGAGAAGCAGTAGAAGCAGTAGAAGCAGAAGAAACAGAAGCACGAGTAGCAGAAGCAGAAGAAAAAGAATAAGCAAAAGAAGCAGAAGCAGAAGAAGTGGGAGAAGCAGAAGAAGGAGAAGGAGAAGGAGCAGCAGAAGGAGAAGCAGAAGCAGAAAGAGAAGCAGAAACAGAAGGAGAACAAGAAGGAGAGGCAGGAGAATCAGAAGAAGCAGAAGTAGAAGCAGAAAGAAGAGAAGAAGGAGAAGCAGAAGTAGAATCCGAAGAAACAGAAGAAGAAGCAGAAGAAAGAGAAGCAAAAGAAACGGAAGACGGAGAAGAGCAGAAGCAGAAGCAGAAGCAGAAGCAGAAAGAGAATCAGGAGAAGCAGAAGAAGCCGAAGCAGAAGAAACAGGAGAAGCCAAAGAAGCAGAACCAGAATCTGAAGGAGAAACAGAAGAAGCACAATCTGAAGCAGAAGCAGAAGAAACAGAAATAGTAGAATAAGCAGAAGCAGAAGCAGCAGGAAAAGCAGAAGAAGAAGACGGAGAAGGCGAGAGATAGGATTAGGAGTAGGAGAAGCAAAAGGATAAGCAGAAGCAGAAAGAGACGCAGAAGGAGAAGCAGCACGAGAAGTAGGAGAAGCAGGAGAAACAGAAGAAACAGAAGACGCAGAAGCAGAATGAGAAGCAGAATGAGAACTTGAAGCAGAAGCAGAAGGAGAAGCAGAAGCAGAAGGAGAAGCAGAAGAAGGAGAAGCAGAAAGAAAAGCAGAAAGAAAAGCAGGACGAGAAGCAGGACGAGAAACAGGAGAAGCAGAAGCAGGAGAAGCCGAAGCAGAAGAAACAGAAGAAGGAGAAGAAGCAGAAGCAGAAGGAGAAGCAGAAACAGAAGAAGAAGCAGAAAGAGAAGGAGGGGAAGCAGAAGAAGCATAAGCAGGAGAAGCAGAAGCATAAGAATCCGAAAAAGCAGAAGCAGAACCTGAAGCATAAGGAGAAGCAGGAGAAGCAGAAGAAGCAGAATCTGGAAAAGCAGAAGGAGAAGCAGAAGCAGAAAGAGAAGCAAAAGCTGAAGGAGAAGCAGAAGGAGAAGCAGAAGAAACAGAAGAAACAGAAGCAGTATCAGAAGAAGCTGAAGATGTAGAAGCAGAAAAAGAAGCACAATAAATAGCAGAAGAACGAGAAGGAGAAGGAGAAAAAAAGGAGAAGCCGAAGGAGAAGCAGAAAGAGAATCAGGAAAAGCAGAAGAAGCAGAAGCAGACGGAGAAGTAGAAGAAGGAGAAGGAGAAGCAGAAACAGAAGAATAAGCACAAGGAAAAGCACAAGCAGAAGGAGATGCAGAAGGAGAAGCAGGAGAAGCAGAAGAAGCAGAAGGAGAAGGAGAAGAACTAAAGAGAAGAAGCAGAAGCAGAAGTTGAAACAGAAGCCTACGAAGAGAAGCAGAACGAGAAGCAGGAGAAGCAGAAGAAGCAGAAGCGGGAAAAGCAGAAGAAGAAACAGAAGGAGGAGAAGGAGCAGAAGCC
>NW_012310452.1:0-2403 GCF_000151885.1 Dipodomys ordii | reverse complement strand
AGAAGGAGCAGCAGAAGGAGAAGCAGAAGGAGAATCAGAAGGAGAAGCAGAAGAAGGAGAAGCAGAAGCAGAAGAAGAAGCAGAAGAAGAAGCAAAAGCAGAAGAAGATGCAGAAGGAGAAGCAGGAGAAGCAGAAGAAGCAGGAAAAGCAGAAGCAGAGGAAAGAGAAGAAGAAGGAGAAGAGAAGAAGAAGAAAAAGAAGAAGAAGAAAAAGAAGAAGAAGAAGAAGAAGAAAAAGAAGAAGAAGAAGAAGAAGAAGAAGACGAAGAAGAAGAAGAAGAAGAAGAAGAAGAAGAAGAAGAAGAAGAAGAAGAAGAAGAAGAAGAAGAAGAAGAAGAAGAAGCATAAGGAGAAGCATAAGGAGAAGCATAAGGAGAAGCAGAAGCAGGAGAAGAAGAAGCAGGAGAAGAAGAAGCAGAAGAAACAGAAGAAGGAGAAGAAGCAGAAGCAGAAGGAGAAGCAGAAACAGAAGGAAAAGCAGAAAGAGAAGCAGAAGAAGCTGAAGAAGCAGGAAAAGCAGAAGCAGAAGAAAGAGAAGAAGCAGGTGAAGAAGAAGAAGAAGAAGAAGAAGACAAAGAAGAAAAAGAAGAAGAAGAAGAAGAAAATGAAAAAAGAAGAAGAAGAAGAAGAAGAAGAAGAAGAAGAAGAAGAAGAAGAAGAAGAAGAAGAAGAAGAAGAAGCATCATAAGGAGAAGCATAAGGAGAAGCATATGGAGAAGCAGTATAAGCAGAAGCAGGAGAAGCAGAAGAAGAAGAAAAAGAATAAGCAAAAGAAGCAGAAGCAGAAGCAGTGGGAGAGGCAGAAAAAGGAGAAGGAGAAGGAGCAGCAGAAGGAGGAGCAGAAGCAGAAAGAGAAGCAGAAACAGAAGGAGAACAAGAAGGAGAAGCAGGAAAATCAGAAGAAGCAGAAGTAGAAGCAGAAAGAGAAGGAGAAGAAGGAGAAGCAGAAGGAGAATCAGAAGAAACAGAAGAAGAAGAAGCAGAAGAATCAGAAGCAAAAGAAACAGAAGAAGGAGAAGAGCAGAAGCAGAAGCAGAAGTAGAAGCAGAAGCTGAAGGAGAAGGAGAAAGAGAAGCAGGAGAAGCAGAAAAAGCAGAAGCAGAAGCAGAAGAAACAGGAGAAGCCGAAGAAGCAGAAGCAGAATCTGAAGCAGAAGGAGAAACAGAAGAATCACAATCTGAAGCAGAATCAGAAGAAACAGAAATAGTAGAATAAGCAGAAGCAGAAGCAGCAGGAGAAGCAGAAGAAGAAGGCTAAAGAGAAGGTGAGGAATAGGAGAAGCAAAAGGATAAGCAGAAGCAGAAAGAGACGCAGAAGGAGAAGCAGCACGAGAAGTAGGAGAAGCAGGAGAAGCAGAAGAAACAGAAGACACAGAAGCAGAATGAGAAGCAGAAGGAGAAATTGAAGCGGAAGCAGAAGCAGAAGGAGAGGGAGAAGCAGAAGAAGTAGAAGGACAAGGAGAAGCAGAAAGAGAAGCAGAAAGAGAACCAGAACGAGAAGCAGGAGAAGCAGAAGCAGGAGAAGCAGAAGCAGAAGAAACAGAAGAAGGAGAAGAAGCAGAAGCAGAAGGAGAAGCAGAAACAGAAGGAAAAGCAGAAAGAGAAGCAGAAGAAGCAGCAGCAGGAGAAGCAGAAGCAGAAGAAGCCGAAGAAGCAGAAGCAGAACCTGAAGCAAAAGGAGAAGCAAGAGAAGCAGAAGAAGCAGAATCTGGAGAAGCAGGAGAAGCAGATGTAGAAAGAGAAGTAAAAACAGAAGGAAAAGCAGAAGGAGAAGCAGAAGAAACAGAAGAAGCAGAGGCAGTAGCAGAAGAAGCAGAAGATGCAGAAGCAGAAGGAGAAGCAGAAGGAAAAGCAGAAGAACGAGAAGGAGAAGGAGAAGCAGAAAGAGAAGCAGAAGAAGGACCAGGAGAAGGAAAAGCAGCAGGAGAAGCAGAAAGAGCAGCAGAAGGGGAAGCAGGAGATGCAGAAACAGGAGAAGCAGAAGCAGAAGAAACAGGAGAAGTACAAGAAGCCGAAGCAGAAGGAGAAGCAGAAACCGAAAAAGCAGAAAGAGAAGGAGGGGAAGCAGAAGAAGGAGAAGCAGGAGAAGCATAAGCAGAAGAAACAGGAGAAGCCGAAGAAGCAGAAGCAGAATCTGAAGCAGAAGGAGAAACAGAAGAAGCACAATATGAAGCAGAAGCAGAAAAAACAGAAATAGTAGAATAAGCAGAAGCAGAAGCAACAGGAGAAGCAGAAAAAGAAGACGGAGAAGGCGAGAGAGAAGGATTAGGAGTAGGAGAAGCAAAAGGATAAGCAGAAGCAGAAAGAGACGCAGAAGGAGAAGCAGCACGAGAAGTAGGAGAAGCAGGAGAAGCAGAAGCAGGAGAAGCAGAAGAAACAGAAGACGCAGAAGCAGAATGAGAAG
>NW_012310451.1:0-2403 GCF_000151885.1 Dipodomys ordii | reverse complement strand
GAAACAGAAGGAGAAGCAGAAGGAGAAGCAGAAAGAGAAGCAGGTAAAGCAGAAGAAGAAGAAGCAGAAGGAGAATAAGAAGGAGAAGCAGAAGAAGGAGAAGGAGAAGCAGAAGCAGAAGAAGATGCAGAAGGAAAAGCAGAAGAAGCAGAAGGAGAAGCAGGAAAAGCAGAAGAAGCAGAAGCAAAAGGAGAAGCAAAAGAAGGAGAAGGAGAAGCAGAGTCAGAAGAAGAAGCATAAGGACAAGCACAAGCAGAAGGAGATGCAGAAGGAGAAGCAGAAGAAGCAGAAGATGAAGGAGAAACAGAAGTAGGAGAAGGAGAAGGAGGAGAAGCAGAAGCAGAAGGAGAAGCAGAAGCGGAATGAGAAGCAAAAAGAGAAGCAGGAGAAGCACAAGAAGCAGAAGCAGGAGAAGCCGAAAGAGAAGAAGAAGAAGAAGCAGAATCAGAATCAGAAGTAGAAGCAGAAGCAGAAGGAGAAGCAGCAGAAGAAGTAGAATCAGAAATTCAGGCAGGAGAAACAGAAGAAGCAGAAGCAGAAGCAGAAGGCGAAGCAAAAAGAGAAGGAGAAGGAGAAGGAGAAGGAGAAGAAGCAGCAGAAGGAGAAGCAGCAGAAGAAGCAGAAAAACAAGCAGGAGAAGCAGAAGCACAAAGAGAAGTAGAAGCAGAAGAAGCAGAAGCAGAAGAAAAAGCAGTAGAAGCATAAGAAGCAGAAGCAGGAGAAGCAGAAGCAGAAGATAAAGAAGAAGCATAAGAAGCAGAAGCAGAGGGAGAAACAGAAGAAGGAGAAAGAGCAGCAGAATGTGAAGCAGAAGGAGATGCAGAAGCAGAAAGCGAAGCAGAAACAGAAGGAGAAGAAGGATCAGAAGAAGTAGAAGCAGTAGCAGTTGTAGCAGAAGCAGAAGGACAAGCTGAAAGAAAAGCAGAAGAACAAGAAGGAGAAGGAGAAACAGAAGGAGAAGCAGAAGGAGAAGCAGAAAGAGAAGCAGGTAAAGCAGAAGAAGAAGAAGCAGAAGGAGAATCAGAAGGAGAAGCAGAAGAAGGAGAAGGAGAAGCAGAAGCAGAAGAAGATGCAGAAGGAGGAGAAGCAAAAGAAGGAGAAGCAGAAGCCGAAGAAAAAGCATAAGGAAAAGCACAAGCAGAAGGAGATGCAGAAGGAGAAGCAGGAGAAGCAGAAGAAGCAGAAGATGAAGGAGCAGCAGAAGTAGGAGAAGGAGAAGGAGGAGAAGCAGAAGCAGAAGGAGAAGCAGAAGCGGAATGAGAAGCAGAAAGAGAAGCAGGAGAAGCACAAGAAGCAGAAGCAGGAAAAGCCGAAAGAGAAGAAGCAGAAACAGAAGCATAAGTAGAAGGAGAAGCAGCAGAAGTAGTAGAACCAGAAATTCAGGCAGGAGAAACAGAAGAAGCAGAAGCAGAAAGAGAATCAAAAAGAGAAGCAGAAGGAGAAGTAGAAGAAGCAGCAGAAGGAGAAGCAGAAGAAGAAGCAGAAAAACAAGCAGGAGAAGCAGAAGCAGAAAGAGAAGTAGAAGCAGAAGAAGCAGAAGCAGAAGAAGAAGCAGTAGAATCATAAGAAGCAGAAGCAGGAGAAGCAGAAGCAGAAGAACAAGAAGAAGCATAAGAAGCAGAAGCAGAAGCAGAAGCAAAGGGAGAAACAGAAGGAGGAGAAGGAGCAGCAGAAGGTGAAGCAGAAGGAGATGGAGAAGCAGAAAGAGAAGCAGAAACAGAAAGAGAAGAAGAAGGATTAGTTGGAGAATCAGAAGAAGCAGAAGCAGAAAGAGAAGCAGAACCAGAAGGAGAAGCAGAAGGAGGAGAAGGAGAAGTAGAAGCCGAAAGGGAAGCAGAAAGAGAAGCAGAACGAGAAGCAGGAAAAGCAGAAGCAGGAGAACAAGAAGCTGAAGAAACAGAAGAAGGAGAAGAAGCAGAAGCAGAAGGAGTAGCAGAAACAGAAGGAAAAGCAGAAATGGAAGCAGGAGAAGCAGAAGAAGCAGCAGCAGGAGAAGCAGAAGCATAAGAATTCGAAGAAGCAGAAGCAGAACCTGAAGCAGAAGGAGAAGCAGGAGAAGCAGAAGAAGCAGAATCTGGAGAAGCAGAAGGAGAACCAGAAGGAGAAGCAGAATCAGAAAGAGAAGCAAAAGCAGTAGGAGAAGCACAAGGAGAAGCAGAAGAAACAGAAGAAGCAGATGCAGTAGCAGAAGAAGCAGAAGATGCAGAAGCAGAAGGAGAAGCAGAAGGAAAAGCAGAAGAACGTGAAGAAGGAGAAACAGAAGGAGAAGCAGAAAGAGAAGCAGAAGAAGGAGCAGGAGACGGAAAAGCAGCCGGAGAAGCAGAAAGAACAACAGAAGGAGAAGGAGGAGATGCAGAAACAGGAGAAGCAGAAGTAGAAGAATCAGGAGAAGGACAAGAATGA
>NW_012310450.1:0-2403 GCF_000151885.1 Dipodomys ordii | reverse complement strand
CGAGAAGCAGAGAAGCAGAAGAAGCAGAAGCGGAGAAGCAGAAGATGAAGAAACAGAAGAAGAGAAGGAGCAGAAGCAGAAGGAGAAGGAAAAGCAGAAGGAGAAGCAGAAAGAGAAGCAGGAAAAGCAGAAGAAGAAGAAGCAGGAGAAGCAGAAACAGAAGGAGAAGCAGAAAGAGGAGGGGAAGCAGAAGAAGCAGAAGCAGGAGAAGCAGAAGCATAAGAATCCGAAGAAGCAGAAGCAGAAGCTGAAGCAAAAGCGGAAGCAGGAGAAGCAGAAGAAGCAGAATCTGGAGAAGCTGAATGAGAAGCTGAAGGAGAAGCAGAAGCTGAAAGAGAATCAAAAGCAGAAGGAGACGCAGAAGAAACAGAAGAAGCAGTAGCAGTTGCAGCAGAAGCAGAAGGAGAAGCAGAAAGAAAAGCAGAAGAACGAGAAGGAGAAGGAGAAACAGAAGGAGAAGCAGAAGGAGAATCAGAAGGAGAAGCAGAAGAAGCGGAAGGAGAAGCAGAAGCAGAAGAAGCAGAAGGAGAAGCAGAAGGAGAAACAGAAGCAGAAGAAGCAGCAGAAGGAGAAGCAGAAGCAGAAGAAGATGTAGAAGGAGAAGCAGGAGAAGCAGAAGAAGCAGAAGCAGAAGGAGAAGTAGAAGTAGGAGAAGGAAGAGCCGCAGAAGAAATAGGAGAAGCAGAAGCAGAATGAGAAGCAGAAAGAGAACCAGTAGAAGCAGAAGAAGCAGGAAAAGAAGAAGCAGAAGAAAGAGAAGAAGAATAAGAAGAAGAAGAAGAAGAAGAAGAAGAAGAAGAAGAAGAAGAAGAAGAAGAAGAAGAAATGATGATGATGAAGAAGAAGAAGAAGAAGAAGAAGAAGAAGAAGAAGAAGAAGAAGAAGAAGAAGAAGAAGAAGAAGAAGAAGAAGAAGAAGAAACAGAAGAAGGAGAAGGAGCAGAAGGAAAAGCAGAAGCAGAAGGAGAAGCAGAAAGAGAAGCAGAAGAAGCAGAAGAAGTAGTAGCAGGAGAAGCAGAAGCAGAAGCAGAAGAAACAGAAGAAGCCCAAGAACCAGACGGAGAACCTGAAGCAGAAGGAGAAGCAGAAGCAGGAGAACCTGGAAAAGCAGAAGCAGAAGAAACAGAACAAGCAGAAGAAGCAGAAACAAAATGAGAAGCAGAAGAAGAAGAAGAAGGAGAAAGAGAAGGATTAGGAGTAGGAGGAGCAGAAGCAGAATTAGAAGCAGAAAGAGAAGCAGAAGGAGAAACAGAAGAAGCAGAAGCAGGAGAAGTAGAAGAAGAAGCAGAATGAGAAGCATAAGAAGGAGAAATTGAAGGAGAAGGAGAATGGGACGGAGAAGCAGAAGGAGAAGTAGGAGAAGCAGAAAAAGAAGCAGGAGAAGCAGAAGCAGAAGAAGGAGAAGAGCAGAAGCAGAAGGAGAAGCAGAAGCAGAAGGAGAAGCAGAAGAAGCAGAAGGTGATGCAGAAGAAGAAAAAGTAACAGAAAAAGCAGAATAAGCAGAAGAAGAAGCAGCAGGAGAAGCAGAAGAAGAAGGAGAAAGAGAAAGAGAAGGAATAGGAGTAGGAGAAACAGAAGGATAAGCAGAAGCAGAAAGAGAAGCAGGAGAAGCAGAAGAAGCAGGAGAAGCAAAAGCAGAAGAAAAAGAAGAAGCATAAGTAGCAGAAGCAGAGGGAGAAACAGAAGAAGGAGAAGGAGCAGCAGAAGGTGAAGCAGAAGGTAGATGCAGATGCAGATTGAGAAGCAGTAACAGAAGGAGATGAAGAAGGAGAAATTTGGAGAATCAGAAGAAGCAGAAGCAGAAGCAGAAAGAGCAGAAGAAGGAGATGGAGAAGCAGATGGAGAAGGAAAAGCAGGAGAAGCAGAAGAAGCAGAATCGGGAGAAGCAGCAGAAGAAGAAGAAACAGAAAAAGGAGAAGGAGCAGAAGGAGAAGCAGAAGCAGAAGGAGAATCAGAAAGAGAAGCAGAAGAAGCAGTAGCAGGAGAAGCAGAAGGAGAAGAAACAGAAGAAGCCCAAGAACCAGGAGGAGAACTTGAAGCAGAAGGAGAAGCAGAAGCAGCAGAAGCTGGAAAAGCAGAAGCAGAAGAAAAAGAAGAAGCATAAGTAGCAGAAGCAGAGGGAGAAACAGAAGAAGGGGAAGGAGCAGCAGAAGGTGAAGCAGAAGGAGACGCAGAAGCAGAAAGAGAAGCAGAAACAGAAGGAGAAGAAGAAGGAGAAGTTGAAGAATCAGAAGAAGCAGAAGCAGAAGCAGAAAGAGCAGCAGAAGAAGGAGAAGGAGAAGCAGAAGGAGAAGGACAAGCAGGAGAAGCAGAAGAAGCAGAAGCGGGAGAAGCAGCAGAAGAAGAAGAAACAGAAGAAGGAGAAGGAGCAGAAGGAGAAGCAGAAGGAGAAGCAGAAAGAGAT
>NW_012310449.1:0-2403 GCF_000151885.1 Dipodomys ordii | reverse complement strand
CAGAAGCAGAAGAATCAGGAGAAGCCGAAGAAGCAGAAGCAGTATCTGAAGCAGTAGGAGAAACTGAAGAAGCACAATCTGTAGCAGTAGCAGTAGAATCAGTAAGAGTAGAATAAGCAGAAGCTGAAGCACCAGGAGAAGCAGAAGATGAAGAAGGAGAAGGCGAAAGAGAAGGATTAGGAGTAGGAGAAGCAAAAGGATAAGCAGAATCAGAAAGAGACGCAGAAGGAGATGCTGCACGTGAAGTAGGAGTAGCAGGAAAAGAAGAAGCAGGAGAAGCAGAAGAAACAGAAGGCTCTGAATCAGAATGAGAAGCAGAAGGAGAAATTGAAGCTGAAACAGAAGCTGAAGGAGAAGCAGAAGCAGAAGAAGAAGCAGAAGAAGTAGAAGGACAAGGAGAAGGAGATAGAGAAGCAGAATGAGAAGCAGAACGAGAAGCAGGAGAAGCAGAAGTTGGAGAATCTGAAGCAGAAGAACAGAAGAAGGAGAAGAAGCAGAAGCAGAAGGAGAAGCAGAAACAGAAGGAAAAGCAGAAAGAGAGGCAGGAGAAGCAGAAGAAGCAGCAGCAGGAGAAGCAGAAGCAGAAGAAGCCGAAGAAGCAGAAGCAGAACCTGAAGCAGAAGGATAAGCAGGAGAAGCAGAAGAAGCAGAATCTGGAGAAGCAGAAGGAGAAACAAAGCAGAAAGAGAAGCAAAAGCAGAAGGAGAAACAGAAGGAGAACAGAAGAAACAGAAGAAGCAGAGGCAGTAGCAGAAGAAGCAGAAGATGCAGAAGCAGAAGGAGAAGCAGAAGGAAAAGCAGAAGAACGAGAAGGAGAAGGAGAAACAGAAGGAGAAGCAGAAGAAGGAGCAGGAGAAGGAAACGCAGCAGGAGAAGCAGAAAGAGCAAAAGAAGGAGAGCAGGAAGTGGAGAATCAGGAGAAGCAGAAGCAGAAGAAACAGGAGAAGGACAAGAAGCAGAAGCAGAAGGAGAAGCAGATACAGAAGGAGAAGCAGAAAGAGAAGGAGGGGAAGCAGAAGAAGCAGAAGCAGGAGAAGCAGAAGCATAAGAATCCGAAGAAGCAGAAGCAGAACCTGAAGCAGAAGGAGAAGCAGGGGAAGCAGAAGAAGCAGAATATGGAGAAGCAGAATGAGAAGCTGAAGGAGAAGCAGAAGCGGAAAGAGAATCAAAAGGAGAAGGAGGAGCAGAAGAAACAGAAGAAGCAGTAGCAGTTGCAGCAGAAGGAGAAGCAGAAGGAAAAGCAGAAGAACGAGAACAAGAAGGAGAAACAGAAGCAGAAGCAGAAGGAGAATCAGAAGGAGAAGCAGAAGAAGCAGAAGGAGAAGCAGAAACAGAAGAATAAGCATAAGGACAAGCACAAGCAGAAGGAGATGTAGAAGGAGAAGCAGGAGAAGCAGAAGAAGAAGTAGAAGTAGGAGAAAGAGAAGGAAGAGCAGCAGAAGTAATAGGAGAAGCAGAAGCAGAATGAGTAGCAGAAAGAGAAGCAGTAGAACCAGAAGAAGCAGGAAAAGCAGAAGCAGAAGAAAGAGAAGAAGAAGAAGAAGAAGAAGAAGAAGAAGAAGAAGAAGAAGAAGAAGAAGAAGAAGAAGAAGAAGAAGAAGAAGAAGAAGAAGAAGAAGAAGAAGAAGAAGAAGGAGTAGCAGTAGAAGCAGAAGAACAGAAGCAGGAGAAGCAGAAGCAGAAAAAAAATGAACAAAAGAAGCAGGAGTAGAAGCAGTGGGGGAGGCAGAAAAAGGAGAAGGAGAAGGAGCAGCAGAAGGAGAATCAGAAGCAGAAAGAGAAGCAGAAACAGAAGGAGAACAAGAAGGAGAAGCAGGAAAATCATAAGAAGCAGAAGTAGAAGCAGAAAGAGAAGGAGAAGAAGGAGAAGCAGAAGTAGAATCAGAAGAAACAGAAGAAGAAGAAGCAGAAGAATCAGAAGCAAAAGAAACAGAAGAAGGAGAAGAGCAGAAGCAGAAGAAGAAGGAGAAGCAGAAGCAGAAGGAGAAGGAGAAAGAGAAGCAGGAGAAGCAGAAGAAGCAGGAGAAGCAGAAGCAGAAGAAACCGGAGAAGCCGAAGAAGCAGAAGCAGAATCTGAAGCAGAAGGAGAAACAGAAGAAGCACAATCTGAAGCAGAAGCAGAAGAAACAGAAAGAGTAAAATAAGCAGAAGCAGAAGGCTATAGAGAAGGGTAGGAGTAGGAGAAGCAAAAGGATAAGCAGAAGCAGAAAGAGACGCAGAAGGAGAAGCAGCACGAGAAGGAGGAGAAGCAGGAGAAAGAGAAGCAGGAGAAGCAGAAGAAACAGAGGACGCAGAAGCAGAATAAGAAGCAGAAGGAGAAATTGAAGCAGAAGCAGAAGCAGAAGGAGAAGCAGAAGAAGTAGAAGGAAAAGGAGAAGCAGCAGGAGAAGCAGAAAGAGCTGA
>NW_012310448.1:0-2404 GCF_000151885.1 Dipodomys ordii | reverse complement strand
ACAGCGGGACACAGTGGGGAACACAGAGAGGACACAGCAGGACCCATGCTGGGACACAGCGGGGGACACAGCGAGGACACAGCAGAACACAGCGTGGGAAACAGCGAGGACACAGCGGGACACAGCGAGAAAACAGTGGGACACAGTGGGGACACAGCAGTAGACACAGCGAGACACAGCGGGGGACACAGCGGGACACAGCGGGGAACACAGCGAGGACACACAGGGGACACAGCGGGGACACTGCGGGAACATAATGGGACACAGCGGGGCACACAGCGGGACACAGCGGGACACAGCTTGGGACACAGCGGGAACACAGCAGGACACAGCGGGGGACACAGCGAGGACACAGCGGGACACAGCGGGACACAGCGTGGGACAAAGCGGGAGACAGCAGGGGACACAGCGAGGACACAGCGGGACACAGCGGCGACACATAGAGGACTCAGCGGGGGACACAGTGGGGGACAGAGCGGGACACAGCGGGACACTGCGGGGCACAGCGGGGGACACAGCGAGGACACAACGGGACACAGTGGGGGACACAGCGGGACACAGCGGCACACAGCGGGGCACAGCGGGGACAAAACGGGAGACACAGTGGGGAACAGAGCAGGACACAGCGGGGGACACAGAGAGGACACAGTGGGGACACAGAGAGACTCAGCCGGGGACACAGCGGGGGACAAAGCGGGACACCACGGGACACAGTGGGACACAGCGGGACACAGCGGGGTCACTGCGGGACCCAGAGGGACACAGTGGGGGACAAAGCGGGACACTGCGGGACACAGCGGGACACAGCCGGACACGGTGGGGGACACAGCGGGACACAGAGGGGGACACAGAGGGGGACACAGTGGGAAACAGTGGGACACAGCGGGGGACACAGCGAGGACACAGCAGAACACAGCGTGGGAAACAGCGAGGACACAGCGGGACACAGCGAGACACAGCGGGACACAGTGGGGACACAGCAGTAGACACAGCGAGACACAGCGGGGGACACAGCGGGACACAGCGGGGAACACAGCGAGGACACAGAGGGGACACAGTGGGGGACACAGCGGGACAGAGCGGGGTACACAGCAGGGACAAAGGAGGACACAGTGGGGGACACAGCGAGGACACAGCAGGACACAGCGGAAACACAGCGGGACACAGCTGGGGACACTTTGGGACACAGCGGGACACAGAGGGACACAGCAAGGACACAGCGGGGGACAGTGGGGGACACAGCGGGACACAGCGGGACACAGCGGGACACAGCCGGACACGGCGGGGGACACAGCGAGACACAGAGGGGGACACAGCGAGGACACAGTGGGACACAGCGGGACACAGCGGGGGACACAGCGAGGACACAGCAGAACACAGCGTGGGAAACAGCGAGGACACAGCGGGACACAGCGAGACACAGCGGGACACAGTGGGGACACAGCAGTAGACACAGCGAGACACAGCGGGGGACACAGCGGGACACAGCGGGGAACACAGCGAGGACACACAGGGGACACAGCGGGGACACTGCGGGAACATAATGGGACACAGCGGGGCACACAGCGGGACACAGCGGGACACAGCTTGGGACACAGCGGGAACACAGCAGGACACAGCGGGGAACACAGCGAGGACACAGCGGGACACAGCGGGACACAGCGTGGGACAAAGCGGGAGACAGCAGGGGACACAGCGAGGACACAGCGGGACACAGCGGCGACACATAGAGGACTCAGCGGGGGACACAGTGGGGGACAGAGCGGGACACAGCGGGACACTGCGGGGCACAGCGGGGGACACAGCGGGACACAGCGGGGGACCCAGTGGGACACAGCGGGGGACCCAGCGGGACACTGCGGGGCACAGCGGGGGACACAGGGAGGACACAACTTAACACAGCATGGGACAAAGCGAGGACACAGCGGGACACAGCGAGACACAGCGGGACCCAGCGGGGACCCAGCAGTGGACACAGCGGGGGACAAAGCGGGACACCACGGAACACAGCAGGACACAGCGTGAAACAGCGGTGAACCTGCGGGGACACAGCGGGACACAGCGGGGGACACAGCGGGACCCAGCGGGACACAGCGGGGGACACAGCGGGACACAGCGGGACACAGCAGGTCACAGCGGGGGACACAGCGGGACACAGCGGGACACAGCGGGGCCACAGCAGGGACACAGTGGGACACACTAGGACACAGCGTGGGACAAAGCGGGAGACAGCAGAGGACACAGCGAGGACACAGCTGGACACAGCGGGGACACAGAGGGGACTCAGCAGGGGACATAGAGGGAAAAAAGCGGGACACCACGGGACACAGTAGGACACAGCGGGACACAGCGGGGACACTGCGGGACACAGCCAGGAGACACAGCGGGACACAGCTGGGGATGA
>NW_012310447.1:0-2404 GCF_000151885.1 Dipodomys ordii | reverse complement strand
CTCGCTGTATCCCCCGCTCTGTCCCGATGTGTCCTCGCTGTGTCCCCCGCTGTGTCCCACTGTGTCCCCCGCATTGCCCCCCTGTGTGCCCGCAGTGTCCCCGCTTTGTCCGGCTGTGTCCCACTGTGTCCCGTGGTGTCCAGCTTTGTCCCCCGCTGTGTCCCCCGCTGAGTCCCCTTTGTGTCCCCCGCTGTGTCCCGCTGGGTCCTCGCTGGGTCCCCGCTGTGTCCCACTGTGTTACGCTGTGTCCCCTTGTGTCCTCGCTGTGTCTAACGCAGTGTCCCGCTGTGTCTTTGCTGTGTACCCCGCTGTGTCGCGCTGTGTCCCCCACTGTGTCCCTCTGTGTCCCGCTGTATCCTGCTCTGTCCCCGCTGTGTCCCGCTGTGTCCTCCTGTGTCCCCCGCTGTGTCCCTGCTGTGTCTCCCGCTGTGTCCGCCCTGTGTCCCGGCTATGTCCCGCTGTGTCCCCCTGTGTCCCCCGCTGTGTCCCCAGCTGTGTACCACTGTGTCCCCACTGTGTCCCGCTGGGTCCCACTGTGTCCCCTGCATGGTCCCCGCTGTGTCCCGCTGTGCCCCGATGTGTCCCGATGTGTCCTCGCTGTATCCCCGCTCTGTCCCGTTGTGTCCTCGCTATGTCCCCTGCTTTTCCCCGCTGTGTCCCCACTGTGTCCCCGCTGTGTCCCACTGTGTCTCGTGGTGTCCCGCTGTGTCCCTGCTGTGTCCCGCTGTGTCCTTGCTGTGTCCCCCGCTGTGTCCCGCTTTGTCCCCCCTGTGTCCACTGATGTGTCCCGCTGTATCCCCAGCTGTGTCCCGCTGTGTCGCCAGCTGTGTCCCTGCTATCCCCCTGTGTTCCGCTGTGTCCCCCTGTGTCCTCGCTGTGTATCCTGCACTGTCCCGCTGTGTCCTCGCTGTGTCCCCTGCTGTGTCCCGCTCTGTCCCTCGCTGTGTCCCGCTGTGTCCACTGCTGTTTCCTCCGCTGTGTCCCGCTGTGTCCCGCTGTGTCCTCACTGTATTCCCCGTTGTATCCCGCTGTGTCCCCGGCTGTGTCCGACTGTGTCACGCTGTGTCCCAGTCTGTCCCCAATGTGTCCCACTCTGTCCCGCTGAGTCCTCCATTATCCCCCGCTCTGTTCCCCGCTTTGTCCGGTTGTATCCCCGACTGTGTCCCGCTGTGTCCTCGCTGTGTCCCCCTCTTTGTCCTGCTGTGTGCCCGCAGTGTCCCCGCTTCGTCCCGCTGTGTCCCACTGTGACCGTGGTGTCCCGCTTTGTCCTCCGCTGTGTCCCCCGCTGAGTCCCATCTGTGTCCCTGTTGTATCCCGCTGTGTCCCCGCTGTTTCCCGCTGTGTACCACGCTCTGTCCCCCGCTGTGTCTGGCTGTGTCCCCTGCTGTGTAACGCTGTGTCTTGTTGTATCCCCCACTTTTTCCCGCTGTGTCCCCACTGTGTCCCTGCTGTGTCCCACTGTGTCTCGTGGTGTCCCGCTGTGTCTCTGTTGTGTCCCGATGTGTCCTTGCTGTGTCCCCCACTGTGTCCCGTTTTGTCCCCCTGTGTCCGCCGCTGTGTCCCGCTGTATCCCCAGCTGTGTCCCGCTGTGTCCCGAGCTGTGTCCCCGCTTTATCCCCCTGTGTTCCGCTGATTCCCCCTTTGTCTTCGCTGTGTATCCTGCACTGTCCCGCTGTGTCCTCGCTGTGTCCCCCGCTGTGTCCCGCTGTGTCCCCCGCTGTTTCCCCCGCTGTGTCCCGCTGTGTCCCGCTGTGTCCTCGATGTATCCCCCGTTATGTCCCGCTGTGTCCTCACTGTATCCCCCGTTGTGTCCTGCTGTGTCCCCGGCTGTGTCCGACTGTGTCACGCTGTGTCCCACTCTGTCCCCGATGTGTCCCACTCTGTCCCGCTGTGTCCCCGCTGAGTCCTCCAGTGTCGCCCGCTATGTCCCCCGCTTTGTCCGGCTGTATCCCCCACTGTGTCCCGCTGTGTCCTCGCTGTGTCCCCCGCTTTGTCCCGCTGTGTGCCCGCAGTGTCCCCACTTTGTCCCGCTGTGTCCCACTGTGTCCTGTGGTGTCCCGCTTTGTCCTCCGCTGTGTCCCCCGCTGAGTCCTATCTGTGTCCCTGCTGTGTCCCGCTGTGTCCTCGCTGTGTCCCCCGCTGTCTTCAGCTTTGTCCCACGCTGTGTCCCGCTGTGTCCTCCCTGTGTCCCCCCCCTCTGTTCCGCACTGTCCCCCGCTGTGTTCCGCTGTGTCTACTGTTGTGTCCTCGGTTGCGTCCCGCCGTGTCCCCGCTGCGATACACCTGTGTCCTCCCTAGGGTCCCCGCTGTGACCCCGCTGTGTCCCTGCCATGGCACACCCTGCTTCCCACTAGCCCTCCTAGGGTCCCGGGGTGCTCAAACATGGGACCCCCCCTTGGGTCCC
>NW_012310446.1:0-2404 GCF_000151885.1 Dipodomys ordii | reverse complement strand
GCGGGGTGTACAGCTGGGTACTCAACGGGACATTGCAGGGGACACAGCGAGGACACAGCGGGACACAGCGGGGACACTGCGGGAACATAGTGGGACACAGCGGGGTACACAGCGGGACACAGCGCTACACAGCTAGGGACACAGCGGGGACAAAGCGGCAGACAGCGGGGGACACAGCCGGGGACACAGCAGGACACAGCAGCGGACACAGCGGGGGACACAGCGGGACACAGTGCGACACAGCGGGGGACACAATGGGGACACAGCGGGACACAGCAGGGGACACAGCGAGGACACAGCGGAACATAGCGGGGGACACAGAGAGGACACAGCGGGACACAGCGAGACAAAGCGGGACACAGCGTGGACACAGCAGTAGACACTGCGGGACATAGCAGGGGACACAGCTGGGGACACAACGGGACACAGCAGGGGACACAGCGAGGACAGAGCGGGACACAGCGGGACACAGCGGAGACACAGCGTCGATACAGCGGGGACACAGCGAGACCCCGCGGGCAACACAGGAAGGAAACAGTGGGACCCAGTGGGACACAGCGTCGATACAGCGGGACACAACGGGGTACACAGCTGGGGACACAACAGGACACAGCGGGGGACACAGCGGGACACAGCGGGACATAGCGGGGACACAGCGGGACCCAACGGGAGACCCAGCGAGGACACAGCGGGACACAGCGGGGGACACAGGGGGACACAGCGGGGGACACAGCGGGACACAGCGGGGAACACAGCGAGGACACAGCGGGGGACACAGCGGGACACAGTGTCGATACAGCGGACACACAGCGTTACACAGCATGGTACACAGCTGTGGACACAACGGGACACAGTGGGGGCACAGCGGGACACAGCGGGACACAGTGGGACACAGCGGGGAAAAAGCGTGAGACACAGCGGGGGACAGAGCTGGAGACAGCGGGGGACACAGCGAGGACACAGCAGGACACAGCGTTGACACAGCGGGATCTCAGCGGGGGACACAGCCGGAGACAAAGAGGGACACCACGTACACAGCGGGACACAGCAGGAAACAGCAGTGATACTGCGTGGACACAGTGGGACACAGCGGGGGACACAGCGGGACACAGAGGGGGACAGAGCGGAACACAGTGGGGGACAGAGTGTGGGACACAGCGAGACACAGCGGGGACAAAGCTGGACACAGCGGGGTACACAGAGGGACACAACGGGGACGCAGCGGGGAAACAGCGTGACACAGCAGGACACAGCAGGACACAGCGGGGGACACATCGAGGACACAGGAGCACACAGCATGGGACACAGCAAGGAAACAGTGGGACACAGCAGGGGACACAGCGGGACATAGCGGGGAACACAGCGGGGGACACAGCGGGACACAGCGGGACACAGCGGGGGTCACAGGGAGGACACAGCGGGGGACACATCGAGGACACAGGAGCACACAGCATGGGACACAGCAAGGACACAGTGGAACACAGCAGGGACACAGCGGGACATAGCGGGGAACACAGCGGGGGACACAGCGGGACACAGCGGGACACATCGGGGGACACAAGGAGGACACAGCGGGGGACAGCGGGGGACAGAGCGAGGACACATTGGGACACATTGGGACACAGCGGGATTCAGCGGGGGACACAGCAGTACACAGCGGGACAAAGTGGGACACAGCGGGGACACAGCAGAGACACAGCGGGGGACAGAGCGGGACACAGCGGGGGATACAGGGATGACAGAGCAGGACCCAGCGGGACCCAGCGTGGATACAGCAGGGACCCAGCCGGACACAGTGGGACACAGCGGGGGACAAAAGGAGGACACAGCGGGACCCAGCGCGACCCAGTGTTGATACAGCAGGGACACAGCGGGACACAGTGGGGTACACAGCTGGGGACACAGCGAGGACACGGCGGGACACAGCGGGACACAGCGGGGACACTGCGGGAACATAGCGGTACACAGCGGGACACAGCGGGACACAGCTGGGGACACAGCGGGGACACAGCGGGACACAGCGGAACACAGCGGGAGTCAAAGCGGGAGACAGCGGGGGACACAGCGAGGACACAGGGGGACACAGCGGCGACACAGAGGGGACTCAGCGGGGGACACAGCGTGGGACAAAGTGGGACACCACGGGACACAGTGTGACACAGCGGGACACAGCGGAAACACTGCGGGACACAGCAGGACAAAGCGGGGGACACAGCGGGACACAGCGGGACACAGCGGGGGACACAGCGGGGGACAGCGGAGACAGAGAGTGGCCACAGCGAGACAAAGCGGTGACACAACTGGACACAGCGGGGTACACAGCGGGACACAGCGGGCACACAGCGGGGACACAGCGGGACACAACGGTACACAGCGGGGGACACAGGGAGGACACAGCGGGACA
>NW_012310445.1:0-2404 GCF_000151885.1 Dipodomys ordii | reverse complement strand
TCGTTCTGCTTCTGCTACAACTGCTACTGCTTCTACTTCTGATTCTTCTGCTTCTCCTTCTGCTTCAGGTTCTGCTTCTGCTTCTTTGGATTCTTATGCTTCTGCTTCTCCTTCTTCTGCTTCTTCTGCTTCCCCTCCTTCTCTTTCTGGTTCTCCTTCAGTTTCTGCTTCTCCTTCTGCTTCTGCTTCTTTTCCTTCTCCTGTTTCTTCTGCTTCTGTTTCTGCTTCTCCTGTTTCTGCATCTCCTGCTTCTCCTTCTGCTGCTATTTCTGCTTCTCCTGCTGCTTTTCCTTCTCCTGCTCCTTCTTCTGCTTCTCTTTCTGCTTCTCCTTCTGTTTCTCCTTCTCCTTCTCCTTCTCGTTCTTCTGCTTTTCCTTCTGCTTCTCCTTCTGCTAATGCATCTTCTGCTTCTTCTGCTACTGCCTCTGCTTCTTCTGTTTCTTCTACTTCTCCTTCTGCTTTTGCTTCTCTTTCTGCTTCTGCTTCTCCTTCTGCTTCTCCAGATTCTTCTTCTTCTGCTTCTCCTTTTTCTCCTTCTGCTTCAGTTTCTGCTTCTGCTTCTTCGGCTTCTTCTGCTTCTGCTTCTCCTGCTGCTGCTTCTTCTGCTTCTCCTGCTTCTCTTTTTGCTTTTCCTTCGGTTTCTGCTTCTCCTTCTGCTTCTGCTTCTTCTCCTTCTTCTGTTTCTTCTGCTTCTGCTTCTCTTTCTGCTTCTCCTTCTCCTTCTTCTGCTTCTCCTTCTGCTTCTGCTTCTCCTTCTGCTTCTGCTTCAATTTCTCCTTCTGCTGCTCATTCTGCTTCTGCGTCTTCTGTTTCTTCTGCTTCTACTGCTTCTGCTTCTCCTGCTTCTCCTACTTCTCGTGCTGCTTGTCCTACTGCGTCTCTTTCTGCTTCTGCTTATCCTTTTGCTTCTCCTACTCCTAATCCTTCTCTTTCGCCTTCTCCTTCTTCTTCTTCTGCTTCTCGTGGTGCTTCTGCTTCTGCTTATTCTACTGTTTCTGTTTCTTCTGCTTCTGCTTCAGATTGTGCTTCTTCTGTTTCTCTTTCTGCTTCTGATTCTGCTTCTGCTTCTTCGGCTTCTCCTGTTTCTTCTGCTTCTGCTTCTCCTGCTTCTTCTGCTTCTCCTGCATCTCTTTCTGCTTCTCCTTCTTCTTCTGCTTCTGCTTCTGCTTCTGCTCTTCTCCTTCTTCTGTTTCTTTTGCTTCTGTTTCTTCTTCTTCTTCTTCTTCTTCTTCTTCTTCTTCTTCTTCTTCTTCTTCTTCTTCTTCTTCTTCTTCTTCTTCTTCTTCTTCTTCTTCTTCTTCTTCTACTTCTTCTGTTTCTTCTGATTCTACTTCTGCTTCTCCTTCTTCTCCTCTGTCTGCTTCTACTCCTGCTTCTTCTGATTCTCCTGGTTCTCCTTCTTGTTCTCCTTCTGTTTCTGCTTCTCTTTCTGCTTCTCCTTCTCCTTCTGCTGCTCCTTCTCCTTCTCCTTCTTCTGCTTCTCCCACTGCTTCTGCTTCTGATTCTTTTGCTTATTCTTTTTCTTCTGTTTCTTCTTCTCCTGCTTCTCCTTCTACTGCTTCTCCTTATGCTTCTCCTTATGCTTCTCCTTATGCTGCTGCTTGTTCTTCTTCTTCCTCTTCCTCTTCTTCTTTTTCTTCGTCTTCTTCTTCTCTTTCTTCTGCTTCTGCTTTGCCTGCTTCTTCTGCTTCTACTGTTTCTCTTTCTGCTTCTCATTCTGCTTCTGCTTCTCCTTCTGCTTCTCCTATTGCTTCTGTTGCACTTCCATATCCTTCTCCTTCTCCTACTTCTGCTTCTCCATCTGCTTCTGCTTCTTCTGCTTCTCCTGATTCTCGTTCTGCAACTTTTTCTGCTTCTGCTTCTCCTTCTGCTGCTTTTTCTGTTTCTGCTACTCCTTCTGCTTCTCCTTCTGATCTGATTCTCCTTCTACTTCTCTTTCTGCTGCTCCTTCTCCTTCTTCTGCTTCTGCCTCTGATTCTTCTTCTTATGCTTATTCTTTTTCAACTACTTCTGCTTCTCCTGCTTCTGCTTCTACTTCTTCTCCTTATGCTTCTCCTTCTCCTTCTTCTCCTTCTTCTTCTTCTTCTTCTTCTTCTTCTTCTTCTTCTTCTTCTTCTTCTTCTTCTTCTTCTTCTTCTTCTTCTTCTTCTTCTTCTTCTTCTTCTTCTACTTCTTCTTCTTCTTCTTCTTCTTCTTCTTCTTCATCATCTTCTTCTTCTTCTTCTTCTTCTTCTTCTTCTTCTTCTTCTTCTTCTTCTTCTTCTTCTTCTTCTCTTTCTTCTGCTTCTTCTTTTCCTGCTTCTTCTGCTTCTACTGCTTCTCTTTCTGCTTCTCATTCTGCTTCTGCTTCTCCTTCTGCTTCTCCTATTGCTTCTGCGGCTCTTCCTTCTCCTTCTCCTACTGA
>NW_012310444.1:0-2404 GCF_000151885.1 Dipodomys ordii | reverse complement strand
ATCTTCTTCTGTTTCTCATTCTCCTTCTTGTTCTTCTGCTTTTCCTTCAGGTTCTCGTTCTGCTTCTGCTACAACTGCGACTGCTTCTACTCCTTCTGATTTTGATTCTACTTCTGCTTTTGATTCTCCTTCTGCTTCTCCAGATTCTGCTACTTCTGCTTCTCCTGCTTCTCCTTCTGCCTGAAGTTCTCCTTCTGCTTCTTCAAATTCTTATGCTTCTGCTTCTCCTGCTTCTGATTCTAATGCTTGCCCTCCTTCTCTTTCTGCTTCTCCTTCTGTTTCTGCTTCTCCTTCTGGTTCTGCTTCTTGTCCTTCTCCTGTTTGTTCTGCTTATGGTTCTCCTGTTTCTGCATCTCCTGCTCCTCCTTCTGCTGCTCTTTCTGCTTCTCCTGCTGCTTTTCCTTCTCCTGCTCCTTCTTCTGCTTCTCTTTCTGCTTCTCCTTCTGTTTCTCCTTCTCCCTCACCTTCTCGTTCTTCTGCTTTTCCTTCTGCTTCTCCTTCTGCTTCTGCATCTTCTGCTTCTTCTGTTACTGCCTCTGCTTCTTCTGTTTCTTCTGCTTCTCCTTCTGCTTCTCCTTCTGCTTTTGCTTCTCTTTCTGCTTCTGCTTCTCCTTCTGCTTCTCCAGATTCTGCTTCTTCTGCTTCTCCTTCTGCTTCAGGTTCTGCTTCTGCTTCTTCGGCTTCTGCTTCTGCTTCTCCTTCTGTTGCTTCTTCTGCTTCTCCTGCTTCTCTTTCTGCTTTGCCTTCTGTTTCTGCTTCTCCTTCTGCTTCTGCTTCTTCTCCTTCTTCTGTTTCTTCTGTTTCTGCTTCTCCTGCTTCTGCTTCTCCTGCTTCTCGTTCTGCTTCTCTTTCTGCTTCTACTTCTCCTTCTTCTGCTTCTCCTTCTGCTTCAATTTCTCCTTCTGCTTCTCATTCTGCTTCTGCGTCTTCTGTTTCTTCTGCTTCTCTTGCTTCTGCTTCTCCTGCTTCTCCTACTTCTCGTGCTGCTTCTCCTTCTGCGTCTCTTTCTGCTTTAGCTTATCCTTTTGCTTCTCCTACTCCTAATCCTTCTCTTTCGCCTTCTCCTTCTTGTTCTTCTGCTTGTCCTGGTGCTTCTGCTTCTGCTTATTCTACTATTTCTGTTTCTTCTGCTTCTGCTTCAGATTGTGCTTCTTCTGTTTTTCCTTCTGCTTCAGATTCTGTTTCTGCTTCTTCGGCTTCTCCTGTTTCTTCTGCTTCTTCTTCTCCTGCTTCTTCTGGTTCTCCTGCTTCTCCTTCTTGTTCTCCTTCTGTTTCAGCTTCTCTTTCTGCTTCAACTTCTCCTTCTGCTGCTCCTTCTCCTTCTTCTGCTTCTCCCACTGCTTCTGCTTCTGCTTCTTTTGCTTATTCTTTTTCTTCTGCTTCTGCTTCTTCTGCTTCTACTGCTTCTCCTTATGCTTCTCCTTATGCTTCTTCTTCTTCTTCGTCTTCTTCTCTTTCCTCTGCTTCTGCTTTTCCTGCTTCTTCTGCTTCTACTGCTTCTCTTTCTGCTTATCATTCTGCTTCTGCTTCTCTTTCTGCTTCTCCTATTGCTTCTGCGGCTCTTCCTTCTCCTTCTCCTTCTTCTACTTCTCCTTCTGCTTCATCTTCTTCAGCTTCTCCTGCTTCTCCTTCTGCATCTTCTTCTGCTTCTGCTGCTCTTTCTGCTGTTTCTTCTGCTTCTGTTTCTCCTTCTGCTTCTCCTTCTGCTTCTTCTGCTTCTCCTTCTGATTCTCCTTCTGCTTCTCCTTCTGTTTCTACTTCTCCTTCTCGTTCTTCTGCTTTTCCTTCTGCTTCTCCTTCTGCTTCTGCTTCAACTGCTACTGCTTCTGCTTCTTCTGTTTCTTCTGCTTCTCCTTCTGCTTTTGATTCTCTTTCTGCTTCTGCTTCTGCTTCTACTTCAGCTTCTAATTCTGCTTCTCCAGATTCGGCTTCTTCTGCTTCTCCTGCTTCCCCTTCTGCTTCAGGTTCTGCTTCTGCTTCTTCGGATTCTTATGCTTCTGCTTCTCCTGCTTCTGCTTCTTCTGCTTCCCCTCTTTCTCTTTCTGCTTCTCCTTCTGTTTCTGCTTCTCCCTGTGCTTCTGCTTCTTATGCTTCTTCTTTATCTTCTGCTTCTGCTTCTCCTGCTTCTGCTTCTTGTGCTTCTACTGCTTCTTCTTCTGCTTCTGCTTCTTCTGCTTCTACCTCTCTTTCTGCTTCTGCTTCTCCTGCTATTTTTCTGCTTCTTCTGCTGCTTCTCCTTCTGCTGCTTCTTCTACTTCTCCTACTGCTTCTCTTTTGCTTCTCCTTCTGCTTTTACTTCTTCGTTTCTCCTGCCTGAATTTCGGTTCTACTTCTTCGCTGCTTCTCCTTCGCTTCGCTTCTAATTCAGCTTCGATTCGCTTCTCAGCTTCTCTCTTCGGCTTCT
>NW_012310443.1:0-2404 GCF_000151885.1 Dipodomys ordii | reverse complement strand
CTGTTTCTCCTTCTCCTTGTCGTTCTTCTGCTATTCTTTCTGCTTCTCCTTCTGCTTCTGCTGCAACTGCTACTGCTTCTTCTGTTTCTTCTGCGTCTCCTTCTGCTTTTGATTCTCTTTCAGCTTCTGCTTCTCCTTCAGCTTCTCATTCAGCTTCTCTAGATTCTGCTTCTTCTGCTTCTCCTGCTTCCGCTTTTGCTTCAGGTTTTGCTTCTGCTTCTTCGGATTCTTATGCTTCTGCTTCTCCTGCTTCTGCTTCTTCTGCTTCCCCTGCTCTTTCTGCTTCTCCTTCTGTTTCTGCTTCTCCTGCTTCTGCTTCTTCTGCTTTTCCTGCTTCTCTTTCTGCTTCTCCTTCTGCTTTTCCTTCTCCTTCTGCTTTTGCTCCTTCTCCTTCTTCTGTTTCTTCTTCTTCCGCTTCTCCCGATTCTGCTTCTTCTGCTTCTCCTGCTTCTCGTTCTGCTTCTCTTCGTCGGCTTATCTTTCTACTTCTGCTTGTGCTTCTTCTGATTCTGCTTCTTCTACTTCTTCTCTCCTTCTGCTTCTGCTTCTTCTGCTTCTCCTTCTGCATCTCCTTCTGCTTGTGCTTTTCGTCTGCTTATTCTTCTGCTTCTGCTTCTCCTTCTCCTTCTTCTGCTTCTCCGTCTGATTCTGCTTCTTCTGCCTTTCCTGATTCTCCTTCTGCTTCTCCTTCTTCTTCTCCTTCTGTTTCTCCTTCTCATTCTAGTTCTTCTGCTATTCCTTCTGCTTCTCTTTCTGCTTCTGCATCTTCAGCTTCTTCTGCTACTGCTTCTGCTTCTTCTGTTTCTTCTGCTTCTCCTTCTGCTTTTTCTTCTCTTTCTTCTTCTGCTTCTCCTTCTGGTTCTCCTTCTTCTTCTCCAGATTCTGCTTCTTCTTCCGCTTCAGGTTCTGCTTCTGCTTCTTCGGCTTCTTCTGCTTCTATTTCTGCTTCTCCTTCTGTTTCTGCTTCTCTTTCTGCTTCTGTTTCTTCTCCTTCTTCTATTTCTTCTGCTTATGCTTCTCCTGCTTCTCCTGCTTCTCCTTCTGTTTCTCTTTATTCTTATCCTTCTGCTTCTCCTTCTCCTTCTTCTGCTTCTCCTTCTGCTTCTGCTTCTGCTTCTCCTTCTGCATCTTCTTCTGTTTCAATTTCTCCTTCTTCTGCTTTTCATTCTACTTCTGCTTCTCCTGCTTCTGCTTCTTCTGCTTCTCCTGCTTCTCCTTCTCTTTCTGCTTCTGCTTATCCGTCTGTTTCTCCTACTCCTAATCCTTCTCTTTCTCCTTCTCCTTCTTCTTCTGCTTTTCCTGCCTCTTCTTCTTCTGCTTCTTCTTCTTTTTCTGCTTTTTCAGTTTCTTCTGCTTCAGCTTCTGCTTCTTCTGCTTCTCCTTCTGCTTCTGTTTCTCCTTCTGCTTCTGTTTCTCCTTCTGCCTCTTCTCCTTCTTCTGTTTCTTCTGCTTCTGCTTCTCCTGTTCTCCTTCTTCTGCTTCTCCTACTTCTCCTTCTCCTTCTGCTTCTCCGTCTCCTTCTCCTTCAATTTCTCCTTCTTGTGCTTCTCATTCTGCTTCTGCTTCTGCTTCTCCTACTTCTGCTTCTTCTGTTTCTCCTTCTGCTTCTCCTTCTGCTTCTCTTTCTCCTTCTAATTCTGCTTCTGCTCCTCCTACTCCTAATCCTTCTCTTTCTCCTTCTTATTCTTCTGCTTCTCGTTCTGCTTCTGCTTCTTCTGCTTGTTCTGTATCTTATGCTTCTGCTTTTCCAGCTTCTGATGCTTCTGCTTCTCCTTCTGCTTCAGGTTCTCCTTCTGCTTCTTCAGCTTCTTCTGTTTCTTCTGCTTCTGCTTCTCCTGCAACTGCTTCTTCTGCTTCTGTTTCTATTTCTGCTTCTCCTTCTGCTTCTGTTTCTCCTTCTGCTCCTTCTCCTTCTTCTGTTTCTTCTTCTTCTTCTTCTTCTCCCGCTTCTGCTTCTTCTGCTTCTCCTGATTGTCCTTCTACTTCTGCTTCTCCTTTTCCCTCTTTTGCTTCTCTTTCTGCTTCTTCTGATTCTCCAACTTCTCCTTCTGTTTCTGCTTCTCTTTCTGCTTCTGCATCTCCTTCTGCTTCACCTTCTGCTGCTCCTTCTCCTTCTTCTGTTTCTCCCTCTGCTTCTATTTCTGCTTCTTATGCTTCTTCTTTTTCTTCTGCTTATGCTTCTCCTGCTTCTGCTTCTTATGCTTCTACTGCTTCTTCTTCTGGTTCTGCTTCTTCAGCTTCTAATTCTCTTTCTGCTTCTCCTTCTCCTGCTGTTTTTCTGCTTCTTCTTCTGCTTCGCTTCTTCTGTTTCTCTGCCTGAATTTCGGTTCTACTTCTTCGCTGCTTCTCCTTCGCTTCGCTTCTCCTTCGCTAAGTTTCTGCTTCTTCGCTTCTTCTCTTCGCT
>NW_012310442.1:0-2404 GCF_000151885.1 Dipodomys ordii | reverse complement strand
GAAGAAGAAGATGAAGAAGAAGAAGAAGAGGAAGAGGAAGAAGAAGAAGAAGAAGAAGAAGAAGAAGAAGAAGAAGAAGAAGAAGAAGAAGAGGAAGAGGAAGAAGAAGAAGAAGAAGAAGAAGAAGAAGAAGACGACGACGAAGAAGAAGAAGCATAAGGAGAAGGAGAAACATAAGGAGAAGCAGTAGAAGCAGAAGCAGGAGAAGCAGAAGCAGAAGAAAAAGAATAAGCATAAGAAGCAGAATCAAAGGGAGAAGCAGAAGGAGAAGGAGAAGCAGAAGGAGAAGCAGAAGCAGAAAGAGAAGCAGAAACAGAAGGAGAACAAGAAGGAGAAGCAGGAGAATCAGAAGAAGTATAAGTAGAAGCAGAAAGAGAAGGAGAAGAAGGAGAAGCAGAAGTAGAAGTAGAATCAGAAGAAACAGAAGAAGAAGAAGCAGAAGAAACAGAAGCAAAAGAAACAGAAGAAGGAGAAGACCAGAAGCAGAAGCAGAAGGAGAAGCAGAAGAAGAAGGAGAAGCAGAAAGAGAAGCAGGAGAAGCAGAAGAAGCAGGAGAAGCAGAAGAAGAATAAACAGAAGAAGCCGAAGAAGCAGAAGCAGAATCTGAAGCAAAAGGAGAAACAGAAGAAGCACAATCTGAAGCAGAAGCAGAAGAAACAGAAATAGTAGAATAAACAGAAGCAGAAACAGCAGGAGAAGCAGAAGCAGAAGAAGGAAAAGGCAAAAGAAAAGGATTAGGAGTAGGAGAAGCAGAAAGATAAGCAAAAGCAGAAAGAGAAGCAGAAGGAGAAGCAGCACGAGAAGCAGTAGAAGCAGAAGAAGCAGAAGCAGGAGAAACAGAAAAACAGAAGACGCAGAAGCAGAATGAGAAGCAGAAGGAGAAATTGAAGCAGAAGGAGAAGCAGAAGAAGAAGGAGAAGGAGAGGGAGAAGCAGAAAGAGAAGCAGAACGAGAAGCAGGACAAGCAGCAGCAGGAGAAGCAGAAGCAGAAGAAACAGAAGGAGAAGAAGCAGAAGCAGAAGGAAAAGCAGAAACAGAAGGAAAAGCAGAAGGAGAAGAAGCAGAAGCAGAAGAAACAGCAGCAGGAGAAGCAGAAGCAGAAGAAGCCGAAGAAGCAGAAGCAGAACCTGAAGCAGAAGGAGAAGCAGGAGAAGGAGAAGAAGCAGAATCTGGAGAAGCAGAAGGAGAACCAGAAGCAGAAAGAGAAGCAAAAGCAGAAGGAGAAGCAGAAGGAGAATTAGAAGAAACAGAAGAAGCAGACGCAGTAGCAGAAGCAGCAGAAGATGCAGAAGGAGAAGGAGAAGCAGAAGGAAAAGTAGAAGTACGAGAAGGAGAAGGAGAAGGAGAAACAGAAGGAGAAGCAGAAAGAGAAGCAGAAGAAGGAGCAGGAGAAGGAAAAGCAGCAGGAGAAGCATAAAGAGCAACAGAAGGAGAAGCAGGAGATGCAGAATCAGGAGAAGCATAAGCAGAAGAAACAGGAGAAGGACAAGAAGCAGAAGAAGAAGGAGAAGCAGAAACAGAAGGAAAAGCAGAAGGAGAAGCAGGAGAAGCAGAAGAAGCAGCAGCAGGAGAAGCAGAAGCAGAAGAAGCCGAAGAAGCAGAAGCAGAACCTGAAGCAGAAGGAGAAGCAGGAGGAGAAGAAGCAGAATCTGGAGAAGCAGAAGGAGAAGCAGAAGCAGAAAGAGAAGCAGACGAAGAGAAGCAGAACGAGAAGCAGGAGAAGCAGAAGAAGAAGAAACAGAAGAAGGAGAAGTAGCAGAAGCAGAAGGAGAAGCAGAAGGAGAAGCAGAAAGAGAAGCAGAAACAGAAGGAGAAGCAGAAAGAGAAGGAGGGGAAGCAGAAGAAGCAGAAGCATAAGAATCCGAAGAAGCAGAAGCAGAACCTGTAGCAGGAGAAGTAGAAGAAGCAGAATCTGGAGAAGCAGAATGGGAAGCAGAAGGAGAAGCAGAAGCAGAAAGAGAATCAAAAGCAGAATTAGAAGCAGAAGAATTAAAAGAAGCAGAAGCAGTAGTCGTTGTAACAGAAGCAGAAGGAAAACAGTAGGAAAAGCAGAAGAACGAGAAGGAGAAGGAGAAGCAGAAGGAGAAGCAGAAGGAAAAGCAGAAGAAGGAGAAGGAGAAGCAGAAACAGAAGAAGCAGCAGAAGGAGAAGCAGAAGCAGAAGAAGATGCAGAAGGAGAACAGGAGAAGCAGAAGAAGCATAAGCAGAAGGAGAAGCAGAAGTAGAAGAAGGAGAAGGAAGGGCAGCAGAAGCAATAGGAGAAGCAGAAGGAAAATCAGAAGAATGGGAAGAAGAAAGAGAAGCAGGAGAAGCACAATTGCTTAAGCAGGAGAAGCAGAAACAGAATGATACAGAAGAAGAAGAAGATGATTTAGAAGTATGATAGAAGAAGAAGAAGAATGAA
>NW_012310441.1:0-2404 GCF_000151885.1 Dipodomys ordii | reverse complement strand
GTCCCCTCTGTCCCCCGCTGTGTCCCCGCTGTGTCCCGCTGTGTCCCGATGTGTCCCGCTGTGTCCCCGCTTTGTCCCCCGCTTTGTCCCCGCTGTGTCCCGCTGTGTCCCGCTGTGTCCCAGGCTGTGTCCCGATGTGTCCCCTGCTGTGTCCCCCGCTGTGTCCCACTGTGTCCCGTTGTGTCCTTGCTGTTTCCCCGCTGTGTCCTGCTGTGTCCCTCTGTGTCCCCTCTGTGTCCCCGCTGTGCCCCGCTGTGTCCCCTGCTTTGTCCCCCGCTGTGTCCCGCTGTGTCCCCGCTCTGTCCCCGCTGGGTCCCGCTGGGTCCCGCTGTGTCCCCGCTGTGTCCCCGCTGTGTCCCGCTGTGTCCCTGGTCTGTCCTCACTGTGTAACCGCTAAGTCCCTCTTTGTCCCCACAGTGTCCCACTCTGTCCCCTGCTGTTTCCCCGCTGTGTCCCCGCTGTGTCCTCCTGTGTCCCGCTGAGTCCTCGCTGTGTCCTTCTGTATCCCACAGTGTCCCCCGCTGTGTCCCCCTCTATTTCCGCGCTGTGACTTGCTGTGCCCATGCTGTGTCCCCCACTGTGTCCCACTGTTTCCCGCTGTGTCCCCCGCTGTGTTCCCCGCTGTGTCCCACTGTGTCCTCGGTGTGTCCCCGCTGTGTCCCGCTCTGTCGCGCTGTGTCCCGCTTTGTTCTGCTGTGTCGCCTCTGTGTCCCCCCGCTGTGTCCCGTTGTGTCCCCGCTGTGTCCCCGCTGTGTCCCGCTGTGTCCCCGCTGTGTCCCCGCTGTGTCCTCGCTGTGTCCTGCTGTGTCCCGCTGTGTCCCTCTGTGTCCTCGCTGTGTCCCCGCTGTGTCCCGATGTGTACCGCTGTGTCTGCCTCTGTGTACCCCGCTGTGTCCTGCTGTGTCCTCGCTGTGTCCCCCGCTGTTTCTGGCTGTTTCCCCTGCTGTGTCACCCGCTGTGTCCTTTGATGTGTCCCCAGCTGAGTCCCTCTGTGTCCCCCGCTGTTTACTGCTGTGTTCCCCACTGTGTCCCCCGCTTTGTCCCTGCTGTGTCCCCACTCTGTCCCGCTGTGTCCCGCTGTGTCCCTCTGTGTCGCCCCCTGTGTTCCCCTGTGTCCCCGCTGTTTCCCACTGTGACCCCCGCGCAGTCCTGCTGTGTCCCCGTTGTCCACCGGTGTGTCCCCTCTGTCCGCCGCTGTGTCCCCGCTGTGTCCCGCTGTGTCCGATGTGTCCCGCTGTGTCCCCGTTTTGTCCCCCGCTTTGTCCCCGCTGTGTCCCGCTGTGTCCCGCTGTGTCCCCCGCTATGTCCCGCTGTGTCCCCTGCTGTGTCCCCCGCTGTGTCCCGCTGTGTCCCCTTGTGTCCTTGCTGTTTCCCCGCTGTGTCCTGCTGTGTCCCTCTGTGTCCCCGCTGTCCCCCGCTGTGTCCCCTGCTGTGTCCCCCGCTGTGTCCCGCTGTGTCCCCGCTGTATCCCCGCTGGGTCCCGCTGGGTCCCGCTGTGTCCCCCCTGTGTCCCCGCTGTGTCCCACTGTGTCCCTGGTGTGTCCTCACTGTGTAACCGCTAAGTCCCTCTGTGTCCCCGCAGTGTCCCACTGTGTCCCCTGCTGTTTCCCCGCTGTGTCCCCGCTGTGTCCTCCTGTGTCCCGCTGAGTCCTCGCTGTGTCCTTCTGTATCCCGCTGTGTCGACCGCTGTGTCCCCCACTATTTCCCCGCTGTGACTTGCTGTGCCCATGCTGTGTGCCCCACTGTGTCCCCCACTTTGTCCCTTCTGTGTCCCCACTCTGTCCCGCTGTGTCCCGCTGTGTCCCTCTGTGTCGCCCCTTGTGTCCCCCTGTGTCCCCGCTGTTTCCCATTGTGACCCCCGCGCTGTCCTGCTGTGTGCCCGTTGTCCACCGGTGTGTCCCCTCTGTCCCCCGCTGTGTACCGCTGTGTCCCGATGTGTCCCGCTGTGTCGCCGCTTTGTCACTTCTGTGTCTCGCTGTGTCCCGCTGTGTCCACGCTGTGTCCCGCTCTGTCCCAGGCTGTGTCCCGCTGTGTCCCCCGCTGTGTTCCGCTGTCGCTGCTGTGTCCCGCTGTTTCCCCGCTGTGTCCCCGGTGTGTCCCGCTGTGTATCCGCTGTGTCCCCGCTGTGTCCCCCGCTGTGTCCCCGCTGTGTCTCACTCTGTCCCCACTGTGTCCCGCTTTGTCCCGCTGTTTCCCCGCTGTGTCCCACTGTGTGCCCCCTTTGTTCCCCTCTGTGTCCTGCTGTGTCCCCTGCTTTGTCCCCTCTGTGTCCTGCTGTGTCCCCTGCTTTGTCCCCGCTGTGTCCCGCTGTGTCCCCGCTGTGTAACGCTGGGTCTCCCTTTGTGTCCCGCTGTGAACACACCGCTGTGTCCCCGCTGTGTCCCGCTGTGTACCCCTGTGTCCT
>NW_012310440.1:0-2404 GCF_000151885.1 Dipodomys ordii | reverse complement strand
ACTCTGATGTGTCTCGCTGTGTCTCACGCTCTGTCCCCCGCTGTGTCCCGCTGTGTCCCCCACTCTGTCCCTCTGTGTCCCGCTGTGTCCCCGCAGGGTCACCGCTGTTTCGCGCTGTGTCCCGCTGTGTCAGTGGTGTCCCGCTTTGTCCCCCGCTGTGTCCCCAGCTGAGTCCCCGCTGTGTCCCCGCTGTGTCCCTCTGTGTCCTCGCTGTGTCCCCCGCTGTCTCCCGCTCTGTCCCCCGCTGTGTCTCACGCTTTATCCCGTCTGTGTCCCACTCTGTCCTGCTGTGTCCCGCTGTGTCCACCACTGTGTCCCTTTGTGTCCCCAGCTGTGTAACCCGCTGTGTAACGCTGTGAATCCCGCTGTATCAAGGCTGTGTCCCGCTGTGTCCTTGCTCTGTTATTCGTGGTGTCCCCCTCTGTCCCCCACTGTGTCCCCTGCTCTGTCCTACTGTGTCCCCCGCTGTGTCCCGTTTTGTCCCGCTGTGTCCCCCACTGTGTCCCTGCTGTGTCCCTGCTGTGTCCCAGCTGTGTCACGCTGTGTCCTGCTGTGTCCCAATGTGTCCCGCTGTAACCCTGCTGGGTCCCCCTGTGTCCCCGCTGCGTCCTGTTGTGTCGTCGCTCTGTCCTCCGCTGTGTCCCGCTGTGTCCTCTGCTGTGTCCCGCTGTGTCACTCTGTGTCCCGCTGTATCCCGCTGTGACCCCGCTGAGTCCCCGCTGTGTCCCCTGCTGTCTCCCACTCTGTCCCCCGCTGTGTCTCACGTTTTGTCCCCGCTGTGTCCCACTGTGTCCCGCTGTGTCCCGCTGTGCCCACACTGTGTCCTGTTGTGTCCGCAGCTGTGTACCACGCTGTGTAACGCTGTGTCCCCGCCGTATCTACGCTGTTCCTCGCTGTGTCCCGCTGTGTGCCCCGCTGTGTCCCCCGCTGTGTCCCAATGTGTCCTCACTGTGTCCCCCTCTGTGTCCCGCTGTGTCCCTCGCTATGTCCCGCTGTGTCCAGCTGTGTCCCGCTCTGTCCCCGCTTTGTGCCCGCTGTGTCCCGCTGTGTACTCCGTTGTGTCCAGCTGTGTCACCGCTGTGTCCCGCTGTGTCCTCTCTTTGTCTCCACTGTCCCCCGCTGTGTCCCCCGCTGTGTCCCGCTGTGTCCCGCTGTGTCCCCCGCTTTCTCCCGCTGTGTCGACGCAGTGTTCCCTCTGTGTCCTGCTGTGTCACACTGTGTCCCATGGTGTCCCGCTTTTTCCCCCGCTGTTTCCCCCGCTGAGTCCCCTTTGTGTCCCCACTGTGTCCCGCTGTGTCCCGCTGTGTCCTAGCTGTGTCCCCCGCTGTGTCCCGCTGTGTCCTCACTGTGTCCCCCGCTGTCTCCCGCTCTGTCCCCCGCTGTGTCTCACGCTTTATCCCTTCTGTGTCCCACTCTGTCCCGCTGTGTCCCGCTGTGCCCACACTGTGTCCCGTTGTGTCTACAACTGTGTATCCCGCTGTGACCCCGCTGAGTCCCCGCTGTGTCCCCGCTGTGTCCCCCGCTGTCTCCCACTCTGTCCCCCGCTGTGTCTCACGCTTTGTCCCCGCTGTGTCCCACTGTGTCCCGCTGTGTCCCGCTGTGCCCACACTGTGTCCCGTTGTGTCCACAGCTGTGTACCACGCTGTGTAACGCTGTGTCCCCGCTGTATCTACGCTGTTCCTCGCTGTGTCCCGCTGTGTCCCCCGCTGTGTCCCCCGCTGTGTCCTCGCTGTGTGCCCAGCTGTGTTCCACTTTGTCCTAGCTGGGTCCCCCGCTGGGTCCCGCTGTGTCCCCCGCTGTGTCCCACTGTTTTCCGCTGTGTCCCGCTCTGTCCCTGCTGTGTCCCGCTGTGTCCCGCTGTGTCCCCATGTGTGCGCGCTGTGTCCCGCTATGTACTCCGTTGTGTCCAGCTGTTTCACCGCTGTGTCCCCCGCTTTGTCCCGCTGTGTCCCGCTGTGTCCTCGGTGCCTCCCCCGCTGTGTCCCGCTGTGTCCCCCACTGTCTCCCGCTCTGTTCCTCGCTGTGTCTCACGATTTGTCCTTGCTTTGTCCCACTGTGTCCCGCTGTGTCCCGCTGTGTCCCCACTGTGTCCCGTGGTGTCCACAGCTGTGTAACACGCTGTGTAATGCTGTGTACCCGCTGTATCGACGCTGTGTCCCGCTGGGTCCCGCTGTGTCCTCGCTGTGTTCCCCGCTGTGTCCCGCTGTTACCCCTCTGTGTCCCCTGCTGTGTCCCGCATTGTCCCGCTGTGTACTGCTGTGTCGCCTGCTGAGTCCCGCTGTGTCCCCGCTGTGCCACAATGGTGTCCTCGCTGTGTCTCCCCGCTGTGTACCACTGTGTCCCAACTGTGTCCCCGGGTTGTGTCCCTCAGTGTCCTCAGGATATGGCACCGCTGTGTCCCGAT
>NW_012310439.1:0-2404 GCF_000151885.1 Dipodomys ordii | reverse complement strand
TCCTTCTGCTTCTGCAAAACCTGCTACTGCTTCTACTTCTTCTGTTTTTTCTGCTTCTCCTTCTGCTTTTGATTCTCTTTCTCCTTCTGCTTCTCCTTCTGCTTCTCATTCTGCTTCTCCAGATTCTGCTTCTTCTGCTTCTCCTGCTTCTCCTTCTGCTTCAGGTTCTGCTTCTGCGTCTTCGCATTCTTATGCTTCTGCTTCTCCTGCTTCTGCTTCTTCTGCTTTCCCTCCTTCTCTTTCTGCTTCTCCTTCTGTTTCTGCTTCTCCTTCTGCTTCTGCTTCTTGTCCTTCTCCTGTTTCTTCTGCTTCTGCTTATCCTGTTTCTGCATCTCCTGCTTCTCCTTCTGCTTCTCTTTCTTCTTCTCCTGCTGCTTTTCCTTCTCCTGCTCCTTCTTCTGCTTCTCTTTCTGCTTCTCATTCTGTTTCTCCTTCTCCTTCTCCTTCTCGTTCTTCTGCTTTTCCTTCTGCTTCTACATCTTCTGCTACTGCCTCTACTTCTTCTGTTTCTTCTGCTTCTCCTTATGCTTCTCCTTCTGCTTTTGCTTCTCTTTCTGCTTCTGCTTCTCCTTCTGCTTCTCCAGATTCTGCTTCTTCTGCTTCTCCTGAATCTCCTTATGCTTCAGGTTCTGCTTCTGCTTCTTCGGCTCCTTCTGCTTCTGCTTCTCCTGCTGCTGCTTCTTCTGCTGCTCCTGCTTCTATTTCTGCTTTTCCTTCTGTTTCTGCTTCTCCTTCTTCTCCTTCTTATGTTTCCTCTGCTTCTGCTTCTCCTGCTTCTGCTTCTCCTGCTTCTCGTTATGCTTCTCTTTCTGCTTCTCTTTCTGCTTCTCCTTCTCCTTCTTCAGCTTCTCCTTCTGCTTCTCCTTCTCCTTCTGCTTCAATTTCTCCTTCTGCTTCAATTTCTCCTTCTGCTTCTCATTCTGCTTCTGCGTCTTCTGTTTCTTCTGCTTCTCTTGCTTCTGCTTCTCCTGCTTCTCCTACTTCTCGAGCTGCTTCTCCTTCTGCGTCTCTTTCTGCTTCAGCTTATCCTTTTGCTTCTCCTACTCCTAATCCTTCTCTTTCGCCTTCTCCTTCTTGTTCTTCTGCTTGTCCTGGTGCTTCTGCTTCTGCTTATTCTACTATTTCTGTTTCTTCTGCTTCTGCTTCAGATTGTGCTTCTTCTGTTTCTCCTTCTGCTTCAGATTCTGCTTCTGCTTCTTCGGCTTCTCCTGTTTCTTCTGATTCTGCTTCTCCTGCTTCTTCTGGTTCTCCTGCTTCTCTTTCTGCTTCTCCTTCTGCTTCGGCTTCTCCTTCTGCTTCTGCTTCTGCTTCTCCTTCTGCTTCTGCTTCTGCTCTTCTCCTTCTTCTGTTTCTTTTGCTTCTGTTTCTTCTGCTTCTTCTTCTTCTGCTTCTTCGGATTCTACTTGTGCTTCTCCTTCTTCTCCTTCTCTTTCTGCTTATTCTGATTCTCCTGCTTCTCCTTCTTGTTCTCCTCCTGTTTCTGCTTCTCTTTCTGCTTCTGCTTCTCCTTCTGCTGCTCCTTCTCCTTCTCCTTCTTCTGCTTCTCTCACTGCTTCTGCTTCTGCTTCTTTTGCTTATTCTATATCTTCTGCTTCAGCTTCTCCTGCTTCTGCTTCTTCTGCTTCTACTGCTTCTCCTTATGCTTCTCCTTATGCTTCTCCTTCTGCTACTGCTGCTGCTGCTTCTTCTTCTTCTTCTTCTTAATCTTCTTCTTCTTCTTCTTCTTCTTCTTCTTCTTCTTCTCTTTCATCTGCATCTGCTTTTCCTGCTTCTTCTGCTTATACTGCTTCTCTTTCTGGTTCTTGTCCTTCTCCTTATTCTTCTCCTTCTGTTTCTCCTGCATCTGCTTCTTCTGCTTTTCCTGCTTCTCTTTCGGCTTCTCCTTTAGCTTCTCCTTCTGGTTCTGCTCCTTCTCCTTCTTCTGTTTCTTCTTCTTCTGCTTCTCCCGCTTGTGCTTCATCTGCTTCTCCTGCTTCTCGTTATGCTTCTCTTCGTCGGCTTCTCTTTCTAATTCTGCTTCTGCTTCTTCTGATTCTGCTTCTTCTCCTTCTTCTTCTCCTTATGCTTCTGTGTCTTCTGCATTTCCTGCTTCTCCTCCTTCTGCTTGTGCTTTTCCTTCTGCTTCTTCTTCTGCTTCTGCTTCTCCTGCTACTGCTTCTTCTGCTTCTGCTTCTTCTGTTTCTCTTTCTGATTCTCCTTCTGCTTCTCTTTCTGCTTCTTATTCTGCTTCTGCTCCTCCTACTCCTAATCCTTCTCTTTCTCCTTCTTCTTCTTCTTCTTCTCGTTCTGCTTCTGCTTCTTCTGCTTGTTCTGTTTCTTCTCCTTCTGCTTTTCCAGCTTCTGCTGCTTCTGCTTCTCCTTCTGCATACAGATTCTCCTTCTGGTTCTTGGGCTTCATCTGTTC
>NW_012310438.1:0-2404 GCF_000151885.1 Dipodomys ordii | reverse complement strand
TCTCTTTCTGCTTCTGCTTCTCCTTCAGCTTCTCATTCTGCTTCTCCCGATTCTGCTTTTTCTGCTTCTCCTGCTTCTCCTTCTGCTTCAGGTTCTGCTTCCGCTTCTTCGGATTCTTATGCTTCTGGTTCTCCTGCTTCTGCTTCTATTGCTTCCCCTCCTTCTCTTTCTGCTTCTCCTTCTGTTTCTGCTTCTCCTTCTGCTTCTGCTTCTTGTCCTTCTCCTGTTTCTTCTGCTTCTGCTTCTCCTGTTTCTGCATTTCCTGCTTCTCCTTCTGCTGCTCTTTCTTTTTCTCCTGCCGCTTTTCCTTCTACTGCTCCTTCTTCTGCTTCTCTTTCTGCTTCTACTCATGTTTCTCCTTCTCCTTCTCCTTCTAGATCTTCTGCTTTTCCTTCTGCTTCTCCTTCTGCTTCTGAATCTTCTGCTTCTTCTGATACTGCCTCTGCTTCTTCTGTTTCTTCTGTTTCTCCTTCTGCTTTTGCTTCTCTTTCTGCTTCTGCTTCTCCTTCTGCTTCTCCAGATTCTGCTTCTTCTGCTTCTCCTGCTTCTCCTTCTGCTTCAGGTTCTGCTTTTGCTTTTTCGGCTTCTTCTGCTTCTGCTTCTTCTGCTGCTGCTTCTTCTGCTTCTCCTGCTTCTCTTTCTGCTTCTCCTTCTGCTTCTGCTTCTTCCCCTTCTTCTGTTTCTTCTGCTTCGGCTTCTCCAGCTTCTGCTTCTCCTGCTTCTCGTTCTGCTTCTCTTTCTGCTTCTCTTTCTCTTTCTCCTTGTCCTTCTCCTTCTTCTGCTTCTTCTTCTGCTTCTGCTTCTCCTTCTGCTTCTGCTTCTGCTTCAATTTCTCCTTCTGCTTCTCATTCTGCTTCTGCGCCTTCTGTTTCTTCTGCTTCTCCTGCTTCTTCTTTTCCTGCTACTCCTACTTCTCGTGCTGCTTCTCCTTCTGCGTCTCTTTCTGCTTCTGCTTATCCTTTTGCTTCTCCTACTCCTAATCCTTCTCTTTCGCCTTCTCCTTCTTCTTCTTCTGCTTCTCCTGGTGCTTCTGCTTCTGCTTATTCTACTCTTTCTGTTTCTTCTGCTTCTGCTTCAGATTGTGCTTCTTCTGATTCTCCTTCTGCTTCAGATTCTGCTTCTGCTTCTTCGGTTCTCCTGTTTCTTCTGCTTCTGCTTCTCCTGCTTGTTCAGCTTCTCGTGCTTCTCTTTCTGCTTCTCCTTCTGCTTCTGCTTTTCCTTCTGCTTCTGCTTCTGCTCTTCTCCTTCTTCTGTTTCTTTTGCTTCTGTTTCTTCTTCTTCTTCTTCTTCTTCTGTTTCTTCTGATTCTACTTCTGCTTCTCCTTCTTCTACTTCTCTTTCTGTTTCTACTTCTGCTTCTTCTGATTCTCCTGCTTCTCCGTTTGTTCTCCTTCTGTTTCTGCTTCTCTTTCTGCTTCTGCTTCTCCTTCTGCTTCTCCTTCTCCTTCTTCTGCTTCTCCCACTGCTTCTGCTTCTGCTTCTTTTGCTTATTCTATTTCTTCTGCTTCTCCTGCATCTACTGCTTCTCCTTATGCTTCTCCTTATGCTTCTCCTTATGCTTCTCCTTATGCTTCTCCTTATGCTTCTCCTTCTTCTTCTTCTTCTTCTTCTTCTTCTTCTTCTTCTTCTTCCTCTTCATCTTCTTCTTCTTCTTCTTCTTCTTCTTCTTCTTCTCTATCGTCTGCTTCTGCTTTTCCTGCTACTTCTGCTTCAACTGCTTCTCTTTCTGCTTCTCATTCTGCTTCTGCGTCTCCTTCTGCTTCTCCTATTGCTTCTGCTGCCCTTCCTTCTCCTTCTCCTACTTCTGCTTCTTCTTCTGCTTTTGCTTCTTCTGCTTCTCCTGCTTCTCCTTCTGCATCTTCTTCTTCTTCAGCTTCTCCTTCTGCTGCTTCTTCTGCTTCTACTTCTCCTTCTTCTGCTTTTCCTTCTGATTCTCCTTCTGATTCTCCTTCTCCTGCACTTTCTGCTTCAGCTTATCCGTCTCTTTCTCCTACTCCTAATCCTTCTCTTTCTCCTTCTCCTTCTTCTTCTTCTTCTTTTCCTGATTCTTCTTCTTCTTCTTCTTCTTCTTCTTCTTCTTCTTCTTCTTCTTCTGCTTTATCAGTTCCATCTGCTTCAGCTTCTGCTTCTTCTGCTTCTCATTCAGCATCTGTTTCTCCATCTGCTTCTGCTCTTGTCCTTCTTCAGTTTCTTCTGCTTCTGCTTCTCTTGCTTCTCCTTCTTCTGCTTCTACTACTTCTCCTTCTGCTTCACCGTCTCATTCTCCTTCTCATTCAATTTCTCATTCTTGTGCTTCTCATTCTGCTTCTGCATCTGCTTCTGCTACATCAGAATCACCATCAGCATAATCCATCTGCATCTCTTTCTGCTTCTAAAATATGCTTCTGCTCCTCCTACTCCTAAA
>NW_012310437.1:0-2404 GCF_000151885.1 Dipodomys ordii | reverse complement strand
TGCTTCTTTTGCTTATTCTTTATCTTCTGCTTCTCCTGCTATCTGCTTCTCCTGCTTCTGCTTCTTCTGCTTCTCCTCCTCCTCCTCCTCCTCCTCCTTCTTCTTCTTCTTCTTCTTCTTCTTCTTCTTCTTCTTCTTCTTCTTCTTCTTCTTCTTCTTCTTCTTCTTCTTCTTCTGCTTCTTATGCTTCTTCTTCTTCTGCTTCTGCTTCTGCTTCTGCTTCTTATGCTTCTACTGCTTCTTCTTCTTCTTCTTCTGCTTCTTCTGCTTCTAATTCTCTTTCTGCTTCTGCTTCTCCTGCTTGTTTTTCTGCTTCTTCTTCTGCTTCTCCTTCTGCTGCTTCTTCTACTTCTCCTTCTGCTTCTCTTTTTGCTTCTCCTTCTGCTTCTGCTTCTTCTGTTTCTCCTACCTGAATTTCTGGTTCTACTTATTCTGCTGCTTCTGCTTCTGCTTCTTCTTCTACTTCTGCTTCTGTTTCTTCTTCTTCTGCTTATACTCTTTCGGCTTCTCCTGCTTCTGCTTATTGTGCTTCTCCTGTTTCTTTTTCTGCTTCTCATTCCTCTTCTGCTTCTCCTTCTGCTTCTTCTTATCCTCCTCCTACTACTTCTGCTTCTCCTTTCAGCTTCTGCTTCTTCTTCTTCTCCTGCTTCTCCTTCTGCATCTCCTTCTGCTTGTGCTTGTCCTTATGCTTCTTCTTCTGCTTCTGCTTCTCCTTCTCCTTCTTTCGTTTCTACTTTTGCTTCTGCTTCTTCTGCTTTTCCTGCTTCTCCTTCTGCTTCTGCTCCTTCTGTTTCTCCTGCTTCTCCTTCTGCATCTTCTTCTACTTCTGCTTCTCCTTCTCCTTCCTCTGCTTCTCCTTCTGATTCTCCTTGTGCTTCTTCTTCTTCTGCTTTACCAGCCTCTCTTTCTGCTTCTCCTTCTGCTTCTCCTTCTGTTTCTCCTTCTCCTTCTTGTTCTTCTGCTTTTCCTTCTGCTTCTGCTACAACGGCTACTGTTTCTACTTCTTCTGTTTCTTCTGCTTCTCCTTCTGCTTTTGATTCTCTTTCTGCTTCTGCTTCTCCTTCTGCTTCTCATTCTGCTTCTCCAGATTCTGCTTCTTCTCCTTCTCCTGCTTCTCCTTCTGCTTCAGGTTCTGCTTCTGCTTCTTCGGATTCTTATGCTTCTGCTTCTCCTGCTTCTGCTTCTTCTGCTTCCCCTCCTTCTCTTTCTGCTTCTCCTTCTGTTTCTGCTTCTCCTTCTGCTTCTGCTTCTTGTCGTTCTCCTGTTTCTCCTGCTTCTGCTTCTCCTGTTGCTGCATCTCCTGCTTCTTCTGCTGCTCTTTCTGCTTCTCCTGCTGCTTTTCCTTCTCCTGCTCCTTCTTCTGCTTCTCTTTCTGCTTCTCCTTCTTTTTCTCCTTCTCCTTCTCGTTCTTCTGCTTTTCCTTCTGCTTCTCCTCCTGCTTCTGCATCTTCTGCTACTGTCTCTGCTTCTTCTGTTTCTTCTGCTTCTCCTCCTCTTCTCCTTCTGCTTATGCTTCTCTTTCTGCTTCTGCTTCTCCTTCTGCTTCTCCAGATTCTGCTTCTTCTGCTTCTCCTGCTTATCCTTCTGCTTCAGGTTCTGCTTCTGCTTCTTCGGCTTCTTCTGCTTCTGCTTCTCCTGCTGCTGCTTCTTCTGCTTCTCGTGCTTCTCTTTCTGCTTTTCCTTCTGTTTCTGCTTCTCCTTCTGCTTCTGCTTCTTCTCCTTCTTCTCTTTTTTCTGTTTCTGCTTCTCCTGCTTCTGCTTCTCCTGCTTCTCGTTCTGCTTCTTTTTCTGCTTCTCCTTCTCCTTCTCCTTCTGCTTCTCCTTCTGCTTCTGCTTCTCCTTCTGCTTCTGCTTCTGCTTCAGTTTCTCCTTCTGATTCTCATTCTGCTTCTGCGTCTTCTGTTTCTTCTGCTTCTCCTGCTTCTCCTACTTCTCGTGCTGCTTCTCCTTCTGCGTCTCTTTCTGCTTCTGCTTATCCTTTTGCTTCTCCTACTCCTACTCCTTCTCTTTCGCCTTCTCCTTCTGCTTTTCCTGCTTCTCATGGTGCTTCTCCTTCTGCTTATTCTACTATTTCTGTTTCTTCTGCTTCTGCTTCAGATTGTGCTTCTTCTGTTTCTCCTTCTGCGTCAGATTCTGCTTCTGCTTCTCGTGCTGCTGCTTCTTCTGCTTCTCCTGCTTCCCTTTCTGCTTTTCCTTCGGTTTCTGCTTCTCCTTCTGCTTCTTCTCCTTCTTCTGTTTCTTCTGCTTCTGCTTCTCCTGCTTCTGCTTCTCCTGCTTCTCGTTCTGCTTCTCTTTCTGCTTCTCCTTCTCCTTCTCCTTCTTCTGCTTCTCCATTTGCTTCTGCTTCTCCTTCTGCTTCTGCTTCAATTTCTCCTTCTACTTCTCCTTCTGCTTCTGCGTCTTC
>NW_012310436.1:0-2404 GCF_000151885.1 Dipodomys ordii | reverse complement strand
CTGTAACGACGCTGTGTCCCGCTGGGTCCCGCTGTGTCCTCGCTGTGTTCCCCGCTGTGTCCCCCCGCTGTGTCCCGCTGTGTCCCCCGCTGTGTCCCTCCTGTGTCCCCGCTGTGTCCCGCTGTGTACTGCTGTGTCCACGCTTAGCCCTGCTGTGTCCCCTCTCTGTCCCGCTGTGTCCCCGCTGTATCGACGCTGTGTCCCGCTGGGTCCCGCTGTGTCCTCGCTGTGTTCCCCGCTGTGTCCCTCTGTGTACCCCTCTGTGTCCCACTCTGTGTCCCGCTGTGTCCCCCGCTGGGTCCCGCTGTGTCCCGCTGTGTCCCCGCTGTGTCCCTGCTGTGTCCCCGCTGTGTCCTGCTGTATACTTCTGTGTCCTCCGCTGAGTCCCGCTGTGTCCCCGCTGTGTCCCACCTGTGTCCCACGCTGTGTCCCAAAGTGTCCCGCTGTGTCCCCGCTGTGTCCCACCTGTGTCCTCTGCTGTGTCCCGCTGTGTCCCGCTGTGTCCCCCGCTGTTTCCCCCGCTGTGTCCCGCTGTGTCCACTGCTTGGTCCCCATTGTGTCCCGCTGCTTCCCCCCCTGTGTCCCGATGTTTCCTCACTGTTTCCACCTCCTGTGTCCCGCTGTGTCCTCACTGTGTGCCCCGCTGTGTCCCGCTCTGTCCTCGCTGTGTCCCCCGCTGTGTCCCGCTGTGTCCCTGCTGGGTCCCGCTGGGTCCCGCTGTGTCCCCGATGTGTCCCCACTGTGTCCCGCTGTGTACCCCGCTGTGTCCAGCTTTGTCCCCGCTGTGTCTCGCTGTGTCCCACACTCTCTCCCCCACTGTGTTCCGCTGTTTCCCCCCCTGTGTCCCGCTGTGTCCCCCGCTGTGTCCCGCTGTGTCCCCGCAGGGTCGCCGCTGTTTCCCTCTGTGTCCCGCTGTGTTCCGTGGTGTTCCGCTTTGTCCCCCGCTGTGTCCCATGCTGAGTCCCTGCTGTGTCCCCGCTGTGTCCTGCTGTGACCTCGCTGTGTCCCCCGCTGTCTCCCGCTCTCTTCCCCGCTGTGTCTCATGCTTTGCCCCGCTGTGTCCCACTGTGTCCCGCTGTGTCCCGCTGTGTCTCCCACTGTGTCCCTTTGTTTCCCCAGCTGTGTACCCCGCTGGGTCCCGCTGTGTCCCCGCTGTATCGATGCTGTGTCCCGCTGGGTCCTGCTGTGTCCTCGCTGTGTTCCCATTGTGTCCTGCGGTGTCCCCCTCTGTGTCCCCCACTGTGTCCTGCGGTGTCCCCCTCTGTGTCCCCCGCTGTGTCCCTGCTGTGTCCTTGCTGGGTCCCCACTGTGTCTCGCTGTGTCCCGCTGTGTCTTCGCTGTGTCCCACGCTGTGTTCCGCTGTGTCCTCGCTGTGTCCTCTGCTGTGTCCTGCTGTGTCCCCGCATTGTCCCCGCTGTATCCCGCTGTGTCACACTGTGTCCCGTGGTGTCCCTCTTTGTACCTCGCTATGTCCCCCGCTGAGTCCCCTCTGTGTTGCCGCTGTGTCCCGCTGTGTCCTCGCTGTGTCCCCCAATGTCTCCCGCTTTGTCCCCCGCTGTGTCCCGCTGTGTTTTGCTGTGCCCTCCCTGTGTCCCCCGTTGTGTCCCCCGCTGTGTCCCACTGTGTCCTGCTGTGTACCCCGCTGTGTCCCGCTATGTTCCCGCAGTGTCCCCGCTGTGTCCCGCTGTGTCCTGCTGTGTCCCCAGCTGTGTACACCACTGTGTCCCGCTGTGTCCCCGATGTATCGACGTTGGGTCCGGCTGGGTCTCGCTGTGTCCTCCCTGTGTCCCCCGCTGTGTACCCCTCTGTGTCCCCCGCTGTGTCCCGCTGTGTCCCCTGCTGTGACCCGCTGTGTCCCGCTGTGTCCCCCGCTGTGTCCCTGCTGTGTCCCCGGTGTGTCGCACTGTGTCACGCTTGGTCCCGCTGTGTCCCCCGCTGTATCCCTGCTGTGTCCCCGCTGTGTCCTGCTGTATACTGCTGTGTCCCCTGCTGAGACCCGCTGTGTCCCCACTGTGACCCGCTGTGTCCCCCCTGTGTCCCCCGCTGTGTCCCACTGTGTCCCGCTGTGTACCCGTCTGTGTCAACCTCTGTGTCCCGCTGTGTCCCCCGCTGTGTCCCGCTGTGTCCTGCTGTGTCCCCCGCTGTGTCCCTGTTGTGTCCCCGCTGTGTCCTGCTGTATACTGCTGTGTCCTCCGCTGAGTCCCACTGTGTCGCCGCTGTGTCCCACCTGTGTCCCACGCTGTGTCCCACTGTGTCCCACTGTGTCCCCGCTGTGTCCCACCTGTGTCCTCTGCTGTGTCCCGCTGTGTCCCGCTGTGTCCCGCGCTGTTTCCCCCGCTGGGTCCTGCTGGGTCCCCCGCTGTGTACACCACTGTGTCCACTGCTTGGTCCCCATTGTGTCCCG